>NC_141991.1:132449708-132476193 GCF_049901715.1 Pseudonaja textilis
AACACGGAGGCTGTTTGGAAGGTTTAATGGTGGACAGGATCACATGGCCTGGAGCTCCAGAGTGAAAAGGAAGGATGATCACATGCTTCGAGGTGAAGGAAGAGATCAAGGAAAAAAGGCTGAGGTGCTAAGAGTGCCTGGGTTTTATAACCTTTGTTGGGGTTTGAATTGGAGCTTGTATTCTGATTGGTTGTCAGATTCCCATGCAGGGGCAAATCTGTAGACTGTCCTGAGTTCCAGGCTTGTTGACAACTACCTTCTATTGAGGAATATTAAACCAGGCTTAACAATGGGGGGAAAAGTTGCCACAGGAAAAATCGAATACTGCAGAAATAAACTGTCATGCCCCTGGTGGAGACTGACTCTGAGGGAGAGGAGGAACAGCCCACGGGGAGTGGAAGTGTGGCTCTGGAAGTTGTGGAGGAGGCTGGGGAAGGGCAGAGGCTGGCTGAGCAGTCAGAAGACCCAGGCCCATCCCCTCTCTATCCTAGGGCACGCAGGGAGGAGAGGATAAGGGAGAGATGTGGTCTACTGGGAGGAGAGGGCCTTGATCCTCTTCATGGGCTGCAGCTGTGACAACTGAATAAGAGGTCGGACATGCATACGGGCGAATGCTGGAAACAAAGCATGGAAATATCTCTAGTTTATGGTTCCTCTCTGAGTTTGACGTCCTTCCCAGTGTGTGTTATCTGTGGACGTGCCTGGTTTGTGTTGCTTTTCTCCTTTTTCTTGTAACTGTTTGTGTGGGAGTTTTTTGTCTTCTGTCAAGAATATTTGGAGCTTGGAAGCAAAGTGAAGGAATAAAAGGCGCTTCACCTATTTTCTGTAACTGTGTTTATTTTGTATCTCACCCTGGGTCATCACAGAAACCAATTTCAGAAGAGAACCTGAAACTACATACAAATCAAAACTGACATCGTTCCAGAATTTTTCAGTACAGTCCATAGTCCTCGAGGCCCAACATAGATCTGTAGGTCTGTAGGAGGCATGCATAAGTACACCAACGTGCCTACTGTCCCTGTCCTATTGTTTCTTTTTATTTTTCTTATATTTCATGTATTCATAACTATGTTTATACTTATACCTATTATCTTATAATTGCTTGACTAAACAAACAAACAAATAAATAAATAAATAAATATGTTGGGAGCCTCTGTGGCGCAGTGGTTAGAGTGCAGTATTGCAAACTACTTCTGCACCCAGCTGCCTACAATTTGGCAGTTCAAATCCCATCAGGCTCAAGGTTGACTCAGCCTTCCATCCTTCCGAGGTGGGTAAAATGAGGACCCAAATTGTTGGGGGCAATAGGCTGACTCTGTAAACTGCTTAGAGAGGGCTGTAAAGCTCTGTAAACCAGTATATAAGTTTAAGTGCTATTGCTATTGCTATATGTACCTCATAGGTAAATACACGTGAAAAATTTGAATATAGAAGGTAAATATTAAAAAGTGTTAACGTGTAGAAGTGCTTAGAATTTTGTACACAAATATATGTGCCAGCTATTTCTTTTCCTCTGTTTATATTGTAAACAGTCCCTGAGCTAATGTTATTAAAAAAATTTAATGTCACGCTAAATAAAGGTTTTCATAAAAATAAAAAGGAATTTTCCATTCTTTGCTAGATACCTGGTTGTTCTTTAAATCACCAGAACTTGTTTAAAATATGCTGATATATTAGTGGTGGGAATCATGTGGCTATTAAAACAAATAGCACTCAAGATACTAATGCAGGCTTGTCCAACCCGCGGCCCAGGGGCCGCATGCGGCCCAGGTTGCCTCGTAATGCGGCCCAGTGCCCACCCCAACCTTCATGCCAGAGCCAGCGAGGGAGGAGGAGAGGCAGGTGCGGGCGGGGCGAGGCGAGCGCCAGGCCAGCAGCAACAGAAAGGTGGGCGCTGTCAGAGCGCCACCTCCTGCTGTTGCTGCCGCCGCCCCCGCCACCGTTTCTGCCCCTGCCGCCGCTTCTATCCCCGCTGCCACTTCTGCCCCCGCCCCCGCTTCTGCCCCCGCCGCCGCCCCCGCCGCCACTTCTGCCCCCACCACCGCCGCCGCTTCTTCCCCCGCCACCGCCGCTGCTTCTGCCCCCGCCGCCGCTGCTGCTTCTGCCTTCCAGTCCTGCCTCATCCAGCCGGGCCATTTGCAGGAGGAGAGGTAGGCGCGAGGCGGGCGAGCTTCCCCCCGCCCCCGCAAAATTTGGCTGGAAAATAAACCGTGATAAAGAAACCGTGATAAAAAAACCGCGATAAAAAATAAATAATTTTTAATAAATAATAAAAACATCTCACTAACTTCATTTCCAAATAAATTTAATATGTTAACTATGTTTTCTATGGTTTTTTTGGATGATCAGGTATCGTTACTGTTATATTATTTTATGTGCGGCCCAAACCAAATTTAATTTTTCTAATGTGGCCCAGGGAAGGTGAAAGGTTGGACACCCCTGTACTAATGCTTCAGAGACCTGATGATAGGGACTAAATGCTTGGGCTCTGCAATGTGCACTGGATTTAAATTCCCCTGGTGAGAAAGCATTTCCTTAAGCTCATGGCAGGCTATTTTCAAAAGCAAAGTGAGGAATATATGTTTTTTTTTTAAAGAACAAAACCACAAAGATTTCAAAAGCACTTGCAAAATTGCCTTAGGCGTAGGAGGGAAAGATCTATGGGAATAATTGCAATTTTATTGTAAGAAATTAAGCCCTTTTCCACTATCCCAATACCACCCAAGGCAAGAAACGATGTTGCAATAGATACATTTGAACAAAGATTGCTGAAAGCACACCTCCACTAAGCAATCAACAGTAAAACTAATTACCTGGCAAAAGTAATTAACCAGACAAAGAACTCATTCACCCACACTTCCCCACAACAAAGAAGCAAGCCTACCAACACAAGGACGGACATTTAAGGTTGTCCATAAGTAATTATAGGTTGTCAAAGCTTGCAATGAATGACTTTGTGTGGCCCTCCCCCCATGAATGAAACTGAGGTTAGGCTGGTCAAGAGGTAAACAGAGCATTTACCTTTGTTGGAAGTTGAAACCCACCCCCACTCCTAGAAAAATGAAATATTTTAGGATATACTAAAAAGGTAGAATATTTCCCCTAAAAGAGAAGTGGAAACTCAGAGAGACAGAAATTCACACACACCCCTTTGTTAATGGGCCATTGTGGCCTGGGCCTGTCTATTTTACATTACAAAGATCTACCTCCTTCAGGCAGAGTCATTGAATTGCCCTTCATTGCACCACCCACCAAGTTTCAACCAAAGTTAGCACACAGGCAACCTAAAAAGCTAGCTAGGACCTCTGATAGAAACCAATGAGGATACTCTTCTTGTGCCCAGGAAGTTCAAAGCCAGAGAGGGTATAAAACCCAGGGACCCTCAACATCTCTTCCCTTTTCTTTGCCCAAGAGCTCCAAGGCATGTGTACCTGTCCACCCTTAAACCATCTTTCCAAACAGCCTCCATGTTTCCAGTGTCTTTTTCCCCACTTGGAACTGAACCCAGAAGGATATTTTTCCAATACCTTTCATAATTAAATTTTAATTTATATAACTTTATGGTGCTGCAAGCATCCTATGAGGCTGGCACAGGCAAAGCAAAGAGGCACACCCATAGAGAGTTTTGGGAGGCCTATGCAAGCCTGATCTGGTTTATAAAAATGGGACTCCTGTTTTGAATTATTCATGTTCCTCCCCTGAGAATCACCGCCTGCGTTTTGGGAATCCCCGCTTAATCTGAATCCAAGCTAAACACATCATTAACGTTTCTATTGCATCAAATAATAATTTCTCCCCTTGTAGCATGAATATATGACCTCTGAGTAGAATATTTCTTATTCGGGTAGTCCCCAACTTGCTAGCATTCATTTAGCAACTGTTCAAAGTTACAATAGCACTGGGGGGGAGGGTGGGATTGACTTATGACTGGTCTTCACACTTATAACCATTGCCAAGGTTGAGAAACACTAATCTGGATGGTATCTTCTAGCTAGGTGGAATCACAGCATTTTAAGGCTTTGGAAATGGCAGAGGCTCATTCTCTCCCTTTTACTCTCCACGAAGGATTGCTTTCTTAAAGATGTGTCTAACTGGGTCTATTTGTTCATGGTAATAGAGACTAAATAAATCATTTTTTCTCTTTTGTTTCAAAATAAAACAAACTAACAAAAAAAAAAAAAACCCAGAGCAATGTGCAGATAGGGAAAAAAAAATTGTTATTTGAAAATATAGTGGATAGACTAAGGCAGGGGTGTCAAACTGGATTTTTACTAGGGACAGTTCAACATTGTAGTTTTCCTCCACGGACCAGCCGGAGGGGGAAAGGGGTGGGGAGACGGGATGGACGCCTGCCAGCCAAAACAGGGCATGGGAGGGCCTCGTGTGACCCCCCTTGCACCCCATTTTTTGCCTGTATGGCCTCCTGCAGCACTTGGCTAGCCAAAATGGGGCCCATGGGTCTTGAGTTTGACTCCCCTGGACTAAGGAAAGAAAGCATCGGTAAGAAGCACCAATAAAACATCTGTGGAATGGCAGATTTAATGACGATGTGTGCAGTTCCATTTATTCATGAGTGAGTCATTCATGGTCATCCACCCATCTTGTCTAACGAAAGAATGGTCACAGTAGCATCACTGGGAGAAGATGAGAAGTGGTCATATGATCAAAATTCAGGCGCTTAGCAATTCGCACGTATTTACAATTGCAGCCTCCTAAGGTCATGTGATCACCATTGCGCCCTTCCCAGCCGGCTTCTGACCGACAAATTCGATGAAAGAAGCTGGATTCTCTTTAACGACTATGTTAACTTCAATGATTCACTTAACAACAAGGAAAAGGTCATAAAATTGGGTATGACTCACTTAACAACTTCCTTGCTTAACAATGGAAAGTCTGGTCTCGATAAGTCAAGGATCACCAGAGTATACATTTTTTGTAATGCAAAATTTCCCTTGGTACCACCTGATAGCAGTGGTTGCCCAAGCACAGGGCCATTACCAAACCTCATAGACCAAAACCCGCTTCCATAATACGTCATGTATCCCAAACAAGTTGGAGAGGAAGCATTAAGCGCATTGAACTCAGTCTGGCTGGTTCACAATGTCCAGCGTCATTCAGAATTTCAGGAAAGATTCATCATGATCATTTGAGCTGAACACACATGAGACTTCTAGAACAGGACTAAATCATATGTTTGCTTTTTCAAGGATCTGTGTGGTTGAAGAAAGCAGCAAGAGAGGGCCACAATCAATATATGAAAGACAATCTTTTTTGGGGTTGTTTTTGTATTGCTACCTTGGGTTTTTATTGCGTAATTGTCCTTATCTCAATGACAGAACGCTATGAGAGGTCCAAATATTAACATATTCCATGACCTGTAGCTTCCCTGAATTTAGAATAGAATAGAGTAACAGAGTTGGAAGCGATCTTGGAGCTCTTCTAGTCCAACCCCCTCCTCAGGCAGGAAACCCTACACAACTTCAGACAAATGGCTGTCCAATCTCTTCTTAATAACTTCCAGCATTGGTGCATTTACAACTTCTGGAGACAAGTTGCTCCACTAGTTAATTGTTCTGTCAGGAAATGTCTCCTTAGTTCTAGGTTGCTTCTCTCCTTGATTAGTTTCCATCCATTGCTTCTTGTCCTGGTCTCACGTCTTCCACTTCCCCCTTACAATTTCCATTTCTTTTCTTAGCAGAAAAATAATCTCCCCACCCCCTCAGTAGACTAATTTAAGTGTCTTGGGTACGATTTGTTTGGCATAATTACTCCTTCTGAAGTTGCTGCTGGTCTCCATGGTATTTAGAATCCTGAGGGCATGTCACAACTTTTTTGAGCCCCTTTAATGTTCGGAAATTGAAGGTTGAAAAAATTGATATGCCTCTCCCTACGTACCATTTAAATGGCCATAATTTAAGAAGATAACAGGAGAGCCAAAGCAAGTAAGATTTTTTTAAATAAAATAACTAAATGTAAAAGAGATTAGGGCTTGCTTTAAAAGCCCTGGCAAAAATAGAGAGAGGAAATATTCCAAAGGCAGGAGCTTTACACTAAACAAAATACTTTTGATATGAGTGTCATCCTTCCATCCTCCTCCCTCATTCCCGGTTTGCTTTATGTAATCGGAAAACAGCTTAAAATTGAAAACACTTTCCCAGTGTGGTAGTGCTTGCACTGGAGCAATAACCGCCTCTGTATTGTTGGAAGAAATATCCTTCTGGGTTCAGTTCCAAGTGGGGAAGAAAGACACTGGAAACATGGTGGCTGCTTGGAAAGATGTTTTAATGGTTTAATCACATGCCTTGGGAGAAGAAAGAAGGGCAGAGATGCTGAGTCCCTTGGTTTTATACCCTCTGTTACGAATTGAATTGGAGCTTGTATTCTGATTGGTTGTCAGACTCCCATGGGGCCATGCAGGGGCAACTCTGTAGGCTGTCCTGAGTCCCAAGCTTGGTTGAACCTTGCTGAATGATGATGCAATGAAAGGGCTTTGGGCAATTCCTATTATAACTATTATCCTATTATAGCTCTATCTGGAATAGATCTTTGTTATGTAAAATAAACTGGCCTAGGCCAGAATAATGGTCCATTAGCAAAGGGGAAGTGGGGGCTGAATTTCTGCCTCTCTGAGTTTCTACTTCTCTTTTTAGGGGAAATATTCTGCCTTTTTAGTATATCCTAAAATATTTCATTTTCCTAGGAGAGGAGGGTTTTTTTTTTAACTTCCAACAGTATAATTCAGTGCATGCCTCCATTATGCTGGATTGGTTAATGATGTACCATTGAGTCAGTGTCAGCTTTTAGCAATCTCATAGGCAGCTCCTCTTGATACATCAGGCTACATGTAAATAAAAAAAGTTATAAGCTGAATGAACATTATTCCGCGTAGAGTTTATATATAATAATGGATACATACTAAAATATCTTAGTCCAATGAAAGGAACCTGATGCCTTCTAGTTGTTTTGGACCAAATTTCACAATTATTTGTACACTGTTATAAGTCATCTTCACTGGGTCTGATAGGAATTATGTTCAAAACCTCTAGATGGCATGATACAAGACCAGGACATTTTTTTCCTATATCTTTGCCAACAATGGGATGTTGGAGTTCTTGCAGTGGGGATCTGGTGCCCTTACACCAGTTCTCCTCCCCTTGAGCTTATCCTCATTTAGCACAAAGATAGCTGGGTAGCCATTTTGATACGACACGCCCCTGTGCTATTGCCTTTCTCTCAATCCTTATTCATAGGCAAGGCAGCTTTTGCTGTTCCAGATTTAAAATAGTGTCTTCCCTCTACTGAAACCAGTTGTGGACATGAACTGGGTGGACTTGCCCAGTTCTTCCTGGCGGTGCTGCTTCAGGGACATGGGCTTCTCTTCAATTGCATGGCCTTTAGGGATGGAGGAGAGCCCAGATACCTGCCACCTACTATAGGAAGTTGGCACCCACCCCTCTCCTAGAAAATTGAAATATCCTAGGAAATATTAAAAAGGCAGAATATTTCCTCCAAAAAGAGTAGAAACTCAGAAGCAGAAACTCACCCCCGCCTTTGTTAATGGGTGGGCCATTAAGGCCTGGGCCAGAATACTTTACATAACAAAGGTCTCCAGGTAAAACTATAGCAATTGCTCAAAAGCCCTTTCAGTGCATCATCATCCAGCAAGGCTCAACCAAGCCTGGGAATCAGGACAGCCTACAGAGTTGCCCCTGCATGGCCCCATGGGAGTATGGCAACCAATAAAAATACAAGCTCCAATTCAAACCCCAACAAAGGTTATAAAACCTAGGCACTCTCAGCACCTCAGCCTTTTTTCCTTGATCTCTTCTGTTGTGTCTATAGGACTGGTTGGAGTCCCCAACCAGGTCCGTCGTTCAAGCGGGAGTGCCGACCGCTCCCATTGGCTGAAGCCGTCTGACAGCCGGCTATAAAAGGGAGCTGTCAGACGGCATCAGCTGTTGCCGCCAGCTGATCTGCCGAGTTAGCCAGGCAGATGCGGCAACCCTTTATTCAACTGAATAAAGCCCTTAAAACGTTTGCTCTGGCTTCAGTCTCGTGTCTCCGCCGCTCTACAACACTGGCGACGAAGGTGGGATACCAATAAGAGGCTACCAGACGTTCGTTACGAAGAGCTGGTCACTACAAAAAGAGCAAAGTCACGGGCGCTGAAGCCGCAGCCGCCGGCGCTCACCAAGAGCGCGAAGTTTAAAAGCCTCCTCAAGCCGAGGAGACAGACGCCGCCCTGACAGGCGCAGCCGCAAAACGCTCTTTTAAGAGCGCGGTTTTCAAGTCACAGCCGCTGAGGTGACAAGCCCTGCCGCCTCAAGATGAATACCAACCCGACATTCCCACCCTTCAAGCCAGCCGAGGAAACGTGGGAGTCATACAGAAACCGATTCATCTACTTCCTTGACGCTATCGGTCTAACAGACGCTGCTGAGCTCAGGAAAAAGCCTTCTTCCTTAGTTACTGTGGGGCTGCGGTTTTTGACACCGCTACAGCACTAGTTGCCCTCGCTCTGTCAGGAATCTCCCTTGGGAAGAACTCCAAGAGATTCTTACCAATCACTACTCACCTAAGCCCTCCCAGATAGCTAGAAGACATGCCTTCAGAACTAGGAAGCAGGCTGAGGGGGGAGTCAATTAGTGAGTATATGGCAGCTCTGAGATCAGCTGCCTTACAGTGTGGATTCAGAGACTATCTAGAAGACATGCTTTTAGATCTGATTGTCTGTGGAGTTAGGGACCTCAGGCTTCAAAGACGCTTACTAGCCAAAAAGGACTTAACCCTAGCTTTAGCTATAGAGGAAGCTCAAGCTGCTGAGCTCTCTGCCCAATCAGCAGCAGAAATACAAGGGGCTCCTATCAGACCCAGCAGCTCCACTATTCACTCTGAAGAAGTTTCCCTTGAAGAAGATCCCATAGGCACTACAGACATAAACTGCCTCAGGCAACTAAAACCTTCACAAGAAGGAGCAGGGCAAAGAAACAACTTCACCCCTGTTGTAGTTGAGCAATGAGAGGCTAGACCAGGGCATGGATGCAACAAGACTTTATTGGAGCAATAAAGGACTGAACGTGTTAGCCTTGCCTGGAGCAGGCTCACAACGAACAGTGGCTGGCCGGACCCTGCAGCTGGCTTTTATAGCCGGCTGTCGAGGGAGGCCAGCCAATGAGGGGCAGCAAACGCCCCCGCAGCATGAACGGACCTGGGTGGGGACTTTGGTAAGTTCCAGGGACATAACACCCTTCCCCCAGATGCGAACACGCATAGTCATTTAAATAAGCGGGCGGTCTGTGCTGGCGCCCCGAGCGTCGTAACTCCGGTGAGTTACCAAGTGTCTCAGTGTTCAAGGAAACTGGTAGGGTTGGTGATGGGGTGCAGCCTCGCTCTGCGGTTTGCGCTGGTACCGGTACGGTGCTACTGGTCGGTGATGTCGTGGCCCCGTCTGCTGGTTCAAGTGGAGGACCCATCGGGCAGTCCTGGTCTACTGCCTGCTCCCTTGGTCCGGGTGGTGGTGGCTAAGGAATCCTGGCATGGTCTTCGATAAGCGTTTGGTGTGGCACCTGGGGGTCGACCTGAGCCCACGATCCGGCACTGGCGAAGGTGCCCTGTCGCTTCCTTAGCTGGTCCAGGTGTCTTCTCCAGATGCGGCCGTCTCCCAGCTGGACACGGTACGACCTGGGACCGGTGATGGCTACTATCACTCCAGGAATCCAAAGCGGGTCTCCGGCGTAGTTTCTTGCGAAGACGTGTTCCTGCAAGACAAAATCTCTGACCCCCGTCATTGAAGCGAGAGGGGTATCAGGGCAATAGTGAGGGTGGAGCCTATCCAATACAGTCCTTAGGCGTCTACCCATCAGAAGTTCAGCTGGGGATTTGTTGGTGACCGTGCAAGGGGTTGAGTGTTGGCTTAGTAAGAAGCGGGAGAGTCTGTGATGCCAATCTTCCTTGCTGAATCTGGCTAATGCTTCTTTTGTGGATCTAACAGCTCTCTCTGCCAGCCCGTTGCTGGCAGGATGAAAGGGGGGCCGTGAAGATGTGTCGGATGCCAAGATTGGTGGTGAAACGACTAAATTCTGTTGAGGCAAACTAGGGGCCATTATCCGAAACTAAGGTATCAGATAGCCCGATGCGTTACGAATAGGCGGGTCAGAGCCTTGGTAACCGCTTGCGTGGTGGTCGTGGATAGTTGGGCCACATCGATCCACTTAGAGTATGAATCTACGACCACCAAGAAGGTTTTGCGTGTAGATGGGACCCACTAGGTCAATGTGTAGCCTTGACCAAGGCGCGTTGGCGCTCTCCCACTTTGTGGGGTGGTGACTGGAGGGGATGGTCTGGATTCCTGACAGGGTTGGCATGAGCTTACCCACTTGACGATGTCGTCGTCCAATCCAGGCCACCAGACGTAACTCCGAGCCAACGCCTTCATCCGGACGATGCCCGGTGGCCCTCGTGTAGTGCCTCTAAGACTGGTGTGCGGGTGAGGCCGGAATGACCACCCGGTGCCCCACAACAGGCAGCCCTGTAAGCTAGATAGTTCCTGTTGACGGGTCTTAAAAGGTGTGAATTCGGCTGCGAGGTTAGAGCCCGGCCACCCCCTTCTCACCCAGTCCAGTACCTGGGCGATAGTTTTGTCCATCTTGGATTTGGTGGCGATGTCGAGGGCGGTGACAGGGAGGTCAAGCTCGGTGACATCAAAGATGGCATGGACCGGGGCCGGGTCTTCAGCTGGAGCTGGCAGGGGGCAGCGGCTGAGTGCGTCTGCGTGGCTTAATGTTTTTCCTGGGTGGTGGATGAGCTTGTACGAATAGGCCGCCAGGAACAAGGTCCACCTCGTCATTCTGGGAGACAACACTTGTGGAGTCTGCTTGTCTCCAGATAGGAGACCCAGGAGAGGCTTGTGATCCGTGATTAGTTCGAAGTTGTGGCCAAAAAGGAACTCATGAAATTTCTTAACCGCGGCCACTGCGGCTAAAGCCTCCTTGTCGATTTGACTATAGTTACGCTCTGTTGCTGAGAGCGTTCTGGAAAAGAAAGCGATTGGTGCCTCAGAGCCGTTGGGTAGTCTATGGCTTAGTACGGCTCCAATCCCAAAAGGGGATGCATCTGCAGCCAGTACCAATGGGAGGTGTGGGTCAAATTGAATAAGGACCGCGTCTGATGTGAGCAGTGATTTGACTGTGCGAAAAGCGGTGTCTTCCTTGTGTCCCCAGTGCCAAGGTGATTTTTTATCTAAGAGCCTGTGTAAGGGCTCTGCTACTGATGCCTTGTGAGGTAGAAATGATGCATAAAAGTTCAATAATCCCAAAAAGGCTTGCCGCTCGGCTTTAGTGGTTGGCGTGGGTGCCTCATGAATTGCCTTGACCTTGGATTCTAGGGGGTGAATGCCTGAGGCGTCAATTCTATAGCCCAGAAAGTCCACCTGTTTAGTGGCAATGGCACATTTCTCCCGTTTTAATTTGAGGCCATGCTGTCTGAACCTGTCTAACACTGCTCTGACTCTCTGGAAGAGTTGGGGCCTGTCCCTGGCCGAGACCAATATGTCGTCCGAAGTAGGGCACTACGCCAGGGAGGCCCTGAAGTATGCGCTCCATGAGGGATTGGAAAATGCCTGGGGCCACACTTACGCCAAGCTGGAGACGCCTGCACTGGAAGGCACCCCTGTGGGTCACAATGGTCTGCAGTTCGGCTGTTTGGTTGTCAACAGGAACTGTTGATACGCTTGTGACATGTCCAATTTGGCAAAAATGTTGCCAGGCTCAAATGTATGCAATAAATGTTGAATGACCGGGACTGGGCACGCTGCTAACTTGTAGAAAGCGGTTAATTGTTGTTTTGTAATCCTAACAAATTCTCAGGCTGCCATCTTTTTTAAGGGGTGTGACAATTGGCGTCTCCCATTTGGCGAAGTCTGTCGGCTCAATGACCCTTGCTTTAATAATTTATCCAGCTCTGCGCCCAGTTTAGGCCGAATGGCGAATGGGACTCTACGAGGTTTCAGCCGTACTGGGACCGCTTGGGGTTAACCGTAAATGAGATGGGGTACCATTATAACACCCCAACTCATCGCTGAATACGTCTGAGTAGTCAGTGAATAAGGAGTCAGTGTCAGAAGCTGAGACAGCATGGACTCCTGTTAACCCTAGGCCGAGGTAGGGGAACCAATCAAGCCCCAGAAGACTAGGGAGGTTGCCGTTAACTACCACTAGAGGCAGGTGGCCTTTGAAAGCTTTAAAATTAACAAGGAACTTGCCTTTGCCGAAGTACTGGAATGTCCTTTCCCTGATAATCCCTCAAGGTGATCTGGCACTTCTGGAGCTGGTTTCTGGATAGTCTGGGCTGGATTTTCTTGAGGGTGCTCCAAGAGATGATTGAGAGCGCTGACCCCGTGTCAACCTCCATACGACAAGGTTTACCTTCTAATAAAATGGAGAGTGTTATTTTACTAATAGAGTGACAGGTGTGGTTAGCATGGTAGCAAGTGTGACAATTTAGTACTTGCCTTTGTGGCCCAGAATGGGAAAAAGGAGGAACCTTTTGTGCTGAGTTGTGCCCGGCCTGGCAGACTCTGGCGATGTGGCCTTTTTTGTGGCAAATGTTGCAGATGGCACCCTTGAATTTGCACGAAGCTCTCGAGTGAGGTCCGCCACAGGATAGGCACAGGGTGATGTGTTTGGGTGTGCTGATGCTTTCTTGCCTGGTTCCTGCCTGTGGTTGTTTGGCATGAGCGAGACGGTGGATGTCTGTTTGATCGTTGGGATCATCTTCGTTGACTACCTCTTCTGAATGAACAGTGGCACAGCTTTGTTTGGGAACGGGACCTTGAATTTCGGTGGCTGACTGTGTTGCCAGTTCTGCTGCCAAGGCTTCCTCGACGGCCTGGGAGAGGTTGAGGTCCTTCTTGGCGAGTAGTCGCCTTTGGAGGTGAAGGTCTTTGACCCCGCAGACGAGCTGGTCGAGGAGCATGTCATCTAGATAGTTCCCGAACCCGCAATGAAGGGCTGCAGTCCTCAAGGCGGCCATATACTGGTTGACGGTTTCCTTTTCCGCTTGCTTCCTCATCCGGAAGGTGAAACACCTCGCGATTTGTGAGGGTCTGGGGGAGTAATGATTGGTGAGGATCTCTAGCAATTCTGCCCAGGGGACATTCTTTAACTCACGTGGTGCAACGAGTGCTGTGGCAGTATCAAAAACAATGGCTCCGCAATAACTGAGGAAGAATGACTTTTTTCTGTGCTCCCCAGCATCAGCCAGACCAATGGCATCGATATAGTGATTAAAACGATTTTTGTATGACTCCCATTTTTCTTCATCCGGCTTGAACGGTGGGAAAGCTGGGTTGGAGTTCATGATGAGGACTTCTGCTGGTTAGGCTGCTGTGAAATCTCTCTGGGACAACAAAATGGCACTCTGTGCTCTTGATAGGTTAGTGATTACAGCTCTGGAGAGGCTCCACAGAACCTCTCTGCTCTCTCTCTCTGGGCTAACAATGTGGTAAGGCTGCAACGGCTGTTGGCAGCGCTTTGAATTTCGCGCTCCTGGGGAGCGTAGGCAGTAATGGCTAGCCGCCTCTGATAGCGCTTTAAAATTCGTGCCTGCGTGGATGTCAGTGACTCGGAATAACAGCACGCGCTGTATTCGTCAAGAAATTCAAACGACAGCCGTTTGAATTTCGCGCTCTTCGTGTTGAGCGGCTGTGGCTCGCAGCGCTCCACTTTCCCCTGTAGCTTGCTAACCAAGCGGCTACAGACGCTTATTACTTTTGCTCTTGCTGACCGAGCTCTCCAACGGCGCGGCTGCGGTTCAGCGATTTTAGTGATTTCAGCTGTTGCGGGTTGCCTCTGCTAGCCATCCCATCCTCGTCGCCAGTGTTGTAGTTGAGCAATGAGAGGCTAGACCAGGGCATGGATGCAACAAGACTTTATTGGAGCAATAAAGGACTGAACGTGTTAGCCTTGCCTGGAGCAGGCTCACAACGAACAGCGGCTGGCCGGACCCTGCAGCTGGCTTTTATAGCCGGCTGTCGAGGGAGGCCAGCCAATGAGGGGCAGCAAACGCCCCCGCAGCATGAACGGACCTGGGTGGGGACTTTGGTAAGTTCCAGGGACATAACAACCCCCAAACAGCCTCCCTTTTGCCCAGGCTGTGGAGGTTCCCACACTAGAGCATCCTGCAGGTTCAGGAATGCAATTTGTTTAAACTGTCAAAAAAAAGGCCACCTAGCTAGGGTCTGCCTAGCAGGGCGAACCTTCCCTCAGAAACCTCAACCTACTGCTAATTTTCAAAGGCAAGTGGAGGACTGTTATACTTGCTACCACGCAGACCACATTTCCAGAACCCCTAATAAAATAAGTATTTTTGTTTTCCTAGAAGGTAAGCCTTGCAGGATGGAGGTGGACACAGGATCTGCACTTTCAATCATCTCCTGGGAGTCCCCAAGAAGATCCACCCAAGGCTGTCAAAAAAGAAGCTACAGAAGTGCCACCTGTCCCTGCGAGACTACCAGGGCAAGAACATTCCTGTCCTCGGGAAAGGCAAGTTTTTAGTTCAGTTCCAAGGTTTTAAAGGCCATTTGCCTTGGTGGTTGTTAATGGTGCCCTCCCAAGTCTGCTGGGACTAGATTGGTTCCCCTACCTCGGCCTTAGCATAACTGGGATCCATGCTGTCTCAACCTCAGACGACACACCTATTCAAAGACTATCCTGATGTTTTTAGCAGCGAGTTGGGCTGTTATTCTGGCACCTCCATCTCCTTCACTGTAGACCCCCAGGCAATTCCCCTTCGCCTCAAGCCACGCAGAGTACCCTTTGCCATCCGCCCAAAACTAGATCTGGAATTAGATAAGCTACTAAAGCAAGGGGTCTTAGAGCCAACTGATTTTGCAAAATGGGAGACCCCCATAGTCACCCCACTCAAGAAAGATGGCAGCGTGAGAATCTGCGCTGACTACAAGACCACCCTCAATCGTTATCTGCGGGTCAGCGCATACCCTGTTCCTGTGATCCAACACTTATTACACTCTTTCGAACCCGGCACCATCTTTGCAAAATTAGACATGTCCCAGGCATACCAGCAGTTCCCTGTTGATGATCAGACAGCTGAACTTCAAACCATAGTCACTCATAGGGGGCGTTTAAATGCAAACGCTCCAATTTGGTGTTAGTGTAGCCCCAGGTATTTTCCAGTCCCTCATGGAAAGGATTCTCCAAGGTCTCCCAGGGGTTGTCCCTTACTCGATGACATTTTAGTTTCAGCTCCTTAACAGGACTCAGCTCATACAAAGGGTCAGAGCAGTCCTAGACAGGTTTAGGCAGCATGGCCTCAAACTCAAACGTGAGAAGTGCACCATCGCCACTAAGCAAGTGGACTTTCTGGGGTATAGGATTGATGCTCTGGCATTCACCCAATCGAATCCAAGGTCAGGGCTATCCACGAGGCACCCACACCAACCAACAAGACGGAGCTCCAAGCCTTCCTGGGGCTATTGAACTTTTACGCTTCATTTTTTCCTCATAAAGCATCCATTGCAGAGCCCTTACACAGACTGTTAGACAAAGAATCCCCTGGCATTGGGGACCAAGGGAAGCCCAAGCTTTCAAGTCAGTCAAATCCTTACTTACATCTGATGCAGTTTTAATCCAATTTAATCAACAACTTCCCTGGTCCTGGCTGCTGATGCATCCCCTTTTGGTATTGGGGCAGTCCTAAGCCACAGGCTCCCAAATGGTTCTGAGGCACCAATTGCCTTCTTCTCTAGGACTTTCTCTGCTGCAGAAAGAAACTACAGCCAAATAGATAAGGAGGCCTTGGCTGCAGTAGCTGCAGTAAAAAGTTTCACGAATTCCTATTTGGGCACCATTTTGAACTCATAACTGACCATAAACCACTTCTGGGGCTTTTGTCAGGGGACAAACAAACCCCACAGGTACTATCACCTAGGATGACCAGGTGGACCTTGTTCCTAGCCGCTACTCGTTTAAATTGGTGCATCGCCCTGGAAAAAACTTAAGTCATGCTGATGCCCTTAGTCGCTGCCCCTACCTGTTCCAGTTGAAGACCCAGCACCTATCCATTCCATTTTTGAAATAAATGAACTTAAACTGCCTGTTACAGCTGAAGACATTGCAACGCACTCAAAAAAGACAGGGTAATTGCCCAGGTTCTGGACTGGGTGGGAAGGGGGTGGCGGAAACACAATACACTCCTGACTTCACTCCTTACAAGATACGCAAGCAAGAATTGTCAAACCTACAGGGTTGTCTGTTGTGGGGGACAAGGGTGGTCATCCCAGCCACTCTCCGTGTTCCCATTCTAAAGGTCCTTCACGAGGGCCATCCGGCATCGTAAGGATGAAGGCCCTGGCCCGCAGCTACGTTTGGTGGCCAGGCATGGATGCCCAAATCTCCACCTGGGTAAGCTCATGCCAACCTTGCCAAGCAACCAGACCCGCCCCACCAGCAGCTACTCCTACCAGGTGGGAAAGTGCTGGGGACCTTGGTCTCGCCTGCACATCGACCTGGCTGGGCCAGTACATGGAAGGACCTTCTTGGTTGTAGTAGACTCATATTCCAAATGGATAGACTTGGCCCTACTACCTTCAACAACCACTCAAGCAATTGTTAAGGCCCTGACTCATTTGTTTGTTACCCATGGGCTCCCTGACACGCTGGTGTCTGACAATGGCCCCCAGTTCACATCTTGTGAGTTTAGCATGTTCATTGCCAACTTGGGTATCAGACACATCCTCACAGCCCCTTTTCACCCAGCTAGCAACGGGATGGCGGAGAGGGCAGTCAGGTCAGTAAAGGAGGCACTTGCTAGGTTTGGCCAGGAAAACTGGCACTCCAAACTGTCACGATACCTTCTTAGCCAACACACGACCCCATGCACCACCACAAATAAATCTCCTGCAGAACTTTTAATGGGGAGACGCCTTAGGACCACCCTGGACAGGCTGCACCCCATTACTGCCCGGATACCCCTATTGGATCTGACAGCTTGGTCAGGGATTTCGCCCTGCATGACCTGGTCTATGCCAGGAATTATGCAGGGGACCTCTGTGGATACCTGGGCAGGTTGTGTCAAGTGCAGGGCCAAGATCTTACAGAGTCCTCCTGGAAGATGGACGCCTGTGGCGCAGACATGTGGACCAGCTAAGGAGGCGATGGAGAGGTGCAGCTGATGGGTTCCTTAACCAACCAAGCGACCCGATCTACCCAGCCCAGCCATCCAGCACCGAAGGCTCCCTGCAGGACCCGATCTACCACGCCAACGACGAGACCCCCCTGCAAGGCCCAGCCTACCCAGCCGAGAGTTCCCTGCAGGGCCCGACTCGCTCGCGACAACGAAAGCTCCCTGCAGGCCCGGTCTACCGCCCGACCAAACGACGCGCCAAAGACAGACCGAGCAGGAAGGCTTACCAGACCCGCAGATGGACCACGCCGACCCGAGCACGCCGCCAACGACCTCTGAAACGCTCCCGGGACTGAGGACTTTGTTCCAGCCAGCAACCTGCCTGAGCTTCGACGGTCCAGCCGCCATCGCAGGCAACCAACATACTTGCGGGACTACGCATGCTCCTGTCCGGGGGGAAAGGAGTGTTGTGTCTATAGGACTGGTTGGAGTCCCCAACCAGGTCTGTCGTTCAAGCGGGAGCACCTACCGCTCCCATTGGCTGAAGCCGTCTGACAGCCGGCTATAAAAGGGAGCTGTCAGACGGCATCAGCTGTTGCCGCCAGCTGATCTGCCGAGTTAGCCAGGCAGACACGGCAACCCTTTATTCAACTGAATGAAGCCCTTAAAACGTTCGCTCTGGCTTCAGTCTCGTGTCTCCGCCGCTCTACAACATCTTCCTTCACCTTGAAGCATGTGATCATCCTTCCTTTTCATTCTGTAGCTCCAGGCCATGTGATCCTGTCCACCATTAAACCTTCCAAACAGCCTCCATGTTTCCAGTGTCTTTTTCCCCACTTGGAACTTGTTATGTCCGTGGAACTGGTGGGGGTTCCCAACCAGGTCCGCTGTTTGAGCGGGAGCACCAGCCGCTCCCATTGGTTGGCTCCGTTTGACAGTCGGCTATATAAGCCGGCTGTCGGGCAGAGCCAGCCGGTTGTCGCCCGCTAGTCTGCAAGTTAGCAAGCAGACGCGACAACCCTTTATTCCCCGCAATAAAGCCTTGTTAGTTGTACGCTCTGGTCTCATGCCTCTTCCTTACCATCGCTCTACAACACTGGCGACGAGGATGGGATGGTCGAAGGCTAGCCAGACGCGTCTATTCAAAGAGCTGTAAATCACTGAGAGTGAAGTCACGAGCGCTGTAGCCGTAGCCGCCGCAACGCTCACAAAGAGCGCGAAATTCAAACCACCATTACTCGAGCCGCAGTCACTGAAACGAGCCGCGGCACCGTAACGCGGCCGCCAACGCTCACTAAGAGCACGAAATTCAAAAAGAGCTACGTAACCCAGAGAGACAGTCACAGCCTGCGCTCTTTTAAGAGTGCGATTTCAAAGACGATTGAAGAAGACGAACCCGACACTTCCCACGATGAATGCTAATCCGCCATTCCGCCATTCAAGCCAAACGAGGAAACGTGGGACTCCTACAAGAATCGCTTCAGCCATTTCCTCTATGCCATCGGGTTAGCTGACGCTGCGGAACACAGAAAGAAGTCTTATTTCCTCAGCTATTGTGGGGCCGCCGTTTTTGACACCGCTACAGCGTTAGTCACACCACGCGCCATCAGAAGCGTCCCATGGGATGAATTACAAGAAATACTCTCCAATCACTACGCGCCAAAACCATCCCAGATCGCTAGAAGGTATGCCTTCAGAATCAGGAAGCAGGCAGTGGGGGAGTCGATCAACGAATACATGGCTGCCCTGAGGACAGCTGCCTTACAGTGCGGTTTCAAAGAATATCTGGAAGACATGCTGCTGGACCAGATCGTCTGTGGGGTTAGAGACCTGAGACTCCAAAGACGTCTGCTGGCAAAAAAGGACTTGAATCTGGCCCTAGCCATGGAGGAAGCCCTGACTGCTGAGCTCTCTGCCCAGTCAGCAGCTGAGATTCAGGGCACTCCATTAAAGCCCAGCAGTCCAACCGTCCATTCTGAAGAAGTGCTCAGTGAAGAAGACCCCACAGACTCGTCAGACATTAACCGCCTTAAGCATCAGAAGCCTTCACAGGTAGGAGCGGGACAGACAAACAACTTCAAACAACCGCCCTTGTGCCTAACCTGCGGAGGCTCCCACTCTAGGGCATCCTGCAGGTTTAGAAACGCCATCCGGGCATCGTAAGGATGAAGGCGTTGGCCCACAGCTACGTTTGGTGGCCCGGCATGGATGCTCAAATCGCTAACTGGGTAAGCTCTTGCCAACCCTGCCAAGAAACCAGGGCTGCCCCGCCGCCGCCACGCCCACCAGGTGGGAAAGTGCTAGTGCCCTTGGTCTCGCCTGCACATCGACCTGGCTGGACCAGTGCATGGCAAGACTTTCTTGGTGGTCGTGGATTCCTACTCCAAGTGGATTGACGTGGCCTTGCTTCCCACGACCACCACCCAAGCAGTAGTCAAAGCCCTGACATGTTTGTTTGTCACCCATGGACTTCCAGACACGCTGGTGTCTGACAATGGCCCGCAGTTCACGTCATGTGAGTTCAGTATATACGTGGCCAATTTGGGCATCAGACATGTCCTTACAGCTCCCTTTCACCCCGCTAGCAACGGGATGGCAGAGAGAGGGGTAAGGTCAGCCAAGGAGGCACTCGCCAGGTTTGGCCAGGTAGACTGGCACTCTAAACTGTCTCGTTTCCTGCTTAGCCAACATACGACGCCCTGCACCACCACTAACAAATCTCCCGCCGAACTGTTAATGGGGAGACGCCTTAGAACCACCCTGGACAGGCTACACCCCCACTACTGCCCAGACACCCCTTTAAGTTCTGACAATCTGGTCAGAGACTTTGCCTTGCAAGACCTGGTGTACGCCAGAACTATGCAGGGGATCCTTTGTGGGTACCAGGTCAAATCGTGTCAGTCACAGGTCCAAGGTCCTACAGGGTCCTCCTGGAAGATGGACGCTTGTGGCGAAGGCACGTGGACCAACTCAGAAGGCGGCGCGCGACTGATACCAACCCAACCCGACCGGCCAGCGCCAACGCCTCCCTGCCGGTGCCAGACGGAAGCTCCCTGTGGGACCCGGTTTTCCCGGCGAACAGGAAGGTCTACTGGAGAACCCGAAGTTTCCGGCCAGGGTCACCGACTCAGCAGCCGAGCGTTCCAGTTTGCCAACGGACCACGAGACTTCGCTCGGTCAGCCCGAGCAAAGGGACTCCGCCGACTTCACAAGACACCGCGCCAGGGCAAGCCCATGCCCGGCGACCGTCGAGGTACGTCCCGAAGGCCTGGACTTGTCACCAGCCAACAGTCCACCCGAACTGCGACGCTCTGGTCGCCAGCGGAGACAGCCGGCTTACCTGCAGGACTACGCGTGTTCCCAGCTGGGGGAAAGGAGTGTTATGTCCGTGGAACTGGTGGGGTTCCCAACCAGGTCCGCTGTTTGAGCGGGAGCACCAGCCGCTCCCATTGGTTGGCTCCGTTTGACAGTCGGCTATATAAGCCGGCTGTCGGGCAGAGCCAGCCGGTTGTCGCCCGCTAGTCTGCAAGTTAGCAAGCAGACGCGACAACCCTTTATTCCCCGCAATAAAGCCTTGTTAGTTGTACGCTCTGGTCTCATGCCTCTTCCTTACCATCGCTCTACAACAGAACTGAACCCAGGAAGATATTTCTTCCAACAATACCTAGGCAATGCCAGGCTGGTGCTTATCAGATTTTCTGTAATTCCTTATATATACCTCCTAGTGCTCTTTTGAAAGAACACTTGATCTGGTATCTGAACATGGGTTTACTGTTTTTTATTTTTATTTTTTTGTTTTGAAAACAACAACACTATGTGCTGCAAAGAAATTCATATTAAAACAGAAAAAAAAATAGTCAGGATTGCAAGCTACGAGTTATTGGTTTTTTCCACTGCTTTGGTCAATAAGGGATTTTCCTTGACTATTCTCTGTAACCTCTTGCTGGTTATATAACGGAGGGTGTGTAGAGCAGTGGCACTTTCCTTTTTCTGAAGGATCCTTCTAAGCTGATGCAAGCAACAGTCACTCACTTCCAGTGTTCCCAATCTTTTGCAGCACTTACTTAATATCAATAGTTCCCTCTTGTTTCACAATTCACCCTTTCAGAAGACATAGCTAGACTGACAAGTCAGGCATAGGCCAGCTCTTTGCTTGTGATCTGTTAGGTCAGTGGTCCCCAACCGTTTTTGTACCACGGCCTGGTACAAAATGATCCATGGACCGGTACCGGCATCAGCACGCACAACCAAGGCAAGGTGAGCTGAGCGACCAGCCAGCCAGCCGTCCCCCGCTTCTCCCCGCCACCTTCAACTCCTCCTTTGTACCTTCTCGCGGTCGATGGGGTTTTTGGGCTCTTTCTTAATCTCCTCCTGAGTAACGCGAGACTCCACCGCCATTGGGACGGCTCTTCGTTCGAAGCCACCCCCCCTCTTCGACGAAACTAAGGCGCGAGGATTCCCTCAGCACCCAAACGCCGCTTTCCAACCGACGACCGACAAGCTCACCTGGAAGCACTTTCTCAAGCGCCATCGAAACAAGATGGCGGTGCCCTAGCAAAGTAGGCCCTACTTTCATTCTTTGCGGCCCAGTACAAAATGTTCCACGGACCGGTACCGGTCCAGGGCCCGGTGGTTGGGGACCCCTGTGTTAGGCAACTTGACAAATGTCTAAACCAGCCATTGTAAGCAACTGCCTGCCCCACTCCTATTAAGGAGAGGAATTGGTATTTTTCCCTCTAGCAAATATCGATTGGTGGGAAGGGATGGAAAAACCACGAAAATCCATCAATCACTTCCCCTAAATTCCCCCGCATTAATATTGTAAGTAGAGCACCACTGATTATTTTACTAAGGCAGAGTACAGATCAGAAATGAAGACAAGTTTTTGTATTGTGCTTGCAGAAAAACTAGTAAAACAAATATCTGAAATATTGTAAATGAAAGCATTAAACTGTCCTTTCACTAAATTGGGCTTTATATTCCTGATCTGAGGTGGCGGTTGGGTTTAATACTTTTTTGTTGTTTTTTGTGACACTCAACATCTTGGCACGTAGTGAAGTATGAATCATGAGGTAACAGAACATGACGGCACTGCATGTCTGGTTGCAAATCTATCATGACAGTTTAGATGGATTTCCTACCAAAACATCTGAATGCATACTGGAGCTTCTGCATCAATGCAAAATGGTGGTCTTTAGGCAAACATCTGGCAAACCTGTCCCGGCATGATAGCTATGGGAAGTATTAGAAGGCAGAACTTCAGGGGAGGGGGGAGATCCAAATGTAATGTGCTACTGAGAATTCAGAGTACTGTATGTTGTGTTGTTACCTAGAGGAAAAGGAGAAGAGGTGTGTGGGAGAGAAGCATGCAGTATTCTTTCTCTTTCTCAAATTGTGCAATTAGCTCAGTATGGAAAATCCCAGGGTCAATTTGGAGTCTCAAAAATGCAGTAGGCAGAGATGACCTGATACTATTAATGCATCCAGTGACATACAATGACATACAATGCTTCCTGATGAGTATTTTACAGTGGTGTTAATGGGTCACAAGTTGTCAGGTTTAAAGGGTGTCCCATGGCAACCTAAGTATGCCTCTTCTCTTCCACAAAAGGTGTTGAGAAAGCAGGTATGCATTGCCGCTGCTGTTTCAGAGACCAGTCTTTTCTCTGTTTGATTTATTTATTTATATTTCACATTTCTTAACTGCCCACCTCCCTCAGAGTGGGGCTCCAAACCTTGAGGGTAATGTTTCTTAACCTCAGCGGCTTTAAGATGTGTGGACTTCCGCTTCCAGAATTCTCCAGCCAGTACTGCTTGCAAATATACAAACACACGCATCTTTTTTTATGAATCTGTAATCCCTTGATTTGGGTAGAGTTGGGGCTACTGGATTGAGCTGAACATTTACTGGCTGAATGCCTGATGCCAAGTAGGGTTTGCAGCAGACATTTTTTTCTTTGCCTCCTAGGAGAGAAATATCTGCCACTACCTAGGATTGAACTCTCAATCTTCTGAGTGGAAGGCGAACATCTTCACCACTAGGCTGTCACATTGCTGAATTTCTAACGGCAATTGGGACAGAATTCCCATTGCTAAACAAGGGGGTTGTTAAGTGAGTTGCACCTGATTTTACACCCATTTTTGCCACAGTTGTTAAGCGAATCATTGGCGTTAAGTGAATTATGTAGTTGTTAAACCAACCTGGCTTCCATCATCAACTTTGCTTGTGGGAAGCCAGCTGGGAAGATTACAAAGGATGATTGTGTGACACCAGGATCCTGTAATAAATAGAACAGTTGCTAAATGAATGGCTGTAAGTTGCTAAATGAATGGCTGTATCATGCTGTTATATTCTTCATGCAAGATGATTTTTAAAATCATCTTGCTCTTGCCCTAAGGGTGTCAAGGTTGAACCGCTTTTGAAACATTAGGTCTTATCATTATTCTAATCATTATTCATTATTCAAGGGGAAAAGAATGCAGATGTGCCAGAAACGAACAGTGAGAGCCAAGAACCACCAAGGCCAACGATTGCAGGTGTTCGACAGAAAAGTGAACAGTTCTCAAAACAAAAGGATGATTCATAATTGGACAATGTGAGTAACCAAGAGTGGGGAGAGAAAAAAAAGCTATTGTTTAACTGTATATGCACTGTGCAGGAAAAACCAGAGTTGGTTTTGATTCTTCAGCACCGAAATGGTGTCTCCAATAAAGTTTTGCTTATGGGATTACAAAGTTCCTAAGAATGCCTACTTTTCTTGGGTTCGCTAGTCGGACGGTTGACAACTGTTTTCCCCATCGATTGGAACATGCTTCAAAAGGACATTGTGGGAATTAATAAAGAAAGAAAAGAGAGGTTTTCTTTCCTTTCTCCTTCTTAGAGCAGGTTCTGCACAACACTGTATGCTCATTCATACCACTGAATTTACTTCTTGGAGTCTTGAATAAGAACAATTATTTTTGTGTGAATAAATCCCATTACTTTTCTGCCCAAGGAGAAGCATTGGGTTTGGGATTGCTTTTGGTTTTCACTGGTAATGTTATAGAAATAATAATATCCTATTTGGTCAAAGGAAAAAAAAAAAACCCAAACTAAAACATTTTTGAAAGGCTCTAGTCTAAACTTTACACGGACTTTTTTTTTGCTGGAAAGAGAAAGAAATGACAAGATGATCTACAGCTCTGAGGATAAAGAAAATGTGAATTAAATGAGGAACTAAAGAAATTTGTATAAAAATGAAGAGGGATAAAAAGAAGAAGCTAAGGGGGCTGTAAGAGATAAAAAGATTGAAATTTAACTATTGAAAAGATGGTCTTTCTTTTTCATTTCTTGCCCTTTCTTGTTTTTGTTTCTCTTTCTTTTCATCTTGTATTTTTCCCCATAGAATGCAAGACAAATGGAAAAGAAAGGAAGTGCTCTCCATGCTACCCTGTTAACCACGGCTTCTTTCAATTGCTTGATATTCAACTTGGATGTTATCCAGCCAGCATGTTCTTTGCTTGCTCCTTCTTGTCCCACTAACCATTCCTAGCATCACTGCCTTCTCCAATGAACTTGCACACATGACATGGCCAAAGTACAGGTAGTCCTCGACTTACACAACCACAATAGAGCCCAAAATTTCTGTTATTAGCGGAGATATTTGTTAAGCTTAATTTTGTCCCATTTTTATGAGCTTTCTTGACACGGTTGTTAAGTGAATCACTGCAGTTGATATGTTAGTAGCCCTGTTAAGTGAATTTGGTTTCCTTTAACTTTGCTTGTCAGAAGGTTACAGAAGTTGATCACTTGACCTTGAGACACAGCAATGGTCATAAGTATGAACCAATTGCCAAGCCTCTGAATTTTGATCACATGATTATGGGGATGCTGCAAAGGTCTTAAGCAGGGTGGGATTCTACCAGTTCACACCTATTCGCTAGAACCGATTTTTAACATTCTAAGCAGTTTGGAGAACCGGTTGTTAGAAGGAATTACTGGCCTAATCCTGTAAGGAAGGCAGGAAGGAAACATTCTGGGGTTGCTTACAAAACTGCCTCTCTGTTAACCCTTATTACATTCTTGGCAGGACTAGACTTCCTGTCTCAGGAACTTCTCTGGAGTTTTTTTCCCCTCCTTTGCTGGTACTTGGCTTGTGTGGAGTGACCATTCAAAGTTACAGTGGCACTGAAAAAAGTGACTTATGACCATTTTCCACACTTACGACTGTTGCAGCATCCCCACAGTCATGAGAGGCCAGGCGAGGAGATGCATGCCATGATGTGAGTGGTGTTGAGTTGGCCATGCCCATCCAATAACATGACCACCAAGCCACGCCCACAGAACCAGTTGTTAAAAAATTTGAATCCCACCCCTGGTCATAAGCATGAAAAATGATCATTACTTTTTCCAGCGCTATTCTAACTTTGAACAGTCATTAAATGAACTGTTGTTGCTATTGTAACTTTGAATGGTCATTAAATGAACTGTTGTAAGTCAAGGAATATTTGTATATCAGATGTAATCTTATGATTTTAGCTTCTAAGTGAGGTCTCTGGTTTTATACGATTTAACACCTCTACATTTTGTTATTCTGCCTGTCCATGGTATACAGAATAATTTATGCCAGCATCACAGTTCAAAGGTGTCAATTCTTCTTCGATCACCTGTTGTTTGGGTCCAATTCTTGCACCCATACATCATTACAGGGAAGACTATTGCTTCTCTGAAATTACTTTTACCTTACAATATTCTTCTATCTAGAGTTAGCTTAACTGATGCCATCTTCAGATTCTTTAACACAGTGGACCCCAACCTTTGGGCACCAGGGCTGGTTCCTCGGAGAGAGGTTGTTCCGAGGACTGGATGGGGCCTGGTTTCTCATGTTGCCTGTATCCCACGGATGGGTCTTCCTTTGTTGGTGCTGCTGCCTGATTCCTGGCATGCCACGCCTCAGTGCCTGTCCACAGATTGGGGATTGGGGACCCCCTGATGCATGGATATTAGTGTTATATTATCTATGCATCTTCAGAGGTTCTTGGTGCTGTGGCCTGTCGGCTGCTGGCTCTTCCAGCAGCCAAATCAGAGGAAGAGGAGTGGGAGTCAGCTTCAGGGTAACCTGAGAGCTCTGAGGAGGAAGAGAGAACAGAGCTGGCAGAGAGAGAGAGAGGCAGAGCCTGGGCCTCCATCAGCCCCTCAGGTCTGGAGATGATTGATGAAGAAGAGGAGGAAGCTGGGTCCAGTGCGTGATGTGCGGAGAGTAATGGAAAGCCATGGGCCAATCCTGGGGAAGGAAGAGCCATCACTGCTAGCGAGGCCTCACGCTAACTCTGGGGATAAAAGGCAGAGGGCGGGGATGAATAGATG
>NC_141991.1:133569644-133573510 GCF_049901715.1 Pseudonaja textilis
AGGGTGGGGAGAAGCAGAGCCTTTCTTACTCAGATATTCAGGCCCAGGTGGAATAATTTCTGATTCAGAAATGTACCTTAATGAATGGTACACTGCACCAAGTTCTGGGACTAAAGCAGCCACTAGTGCCTTCAAGGCACACAACTGTACAGGTAGTCCTCAACATACGACCGTAACTGAGCCTCAAATTTATATTGCTAAGTGAGAAATTTGTTAAGTAAGTTTTGCCCCATTTTATGACTTTTCTTGCCACATTTGTCAAGTGAATCACTGAAATTCTTAAATTTAGTAAGACGGTTGTTAAGTGAATCCGGTTTCCCCATTGTCAGAAGTTTGCAAAAGGGGAACGTAAGACTCTAGGACACTGCAACAGTCATAAATGTGAGCCAGTTGTCAGGCATCCAAATGTAAATCACGTGACCATGGAGAGTCTCCTACAGTGTGAAAAATGGTCATAAGTCACTTTTTTCCAGTTTCCTCATAACTTTGAATGGTCACTAAATGAACTGTAAATTGAGGACTACTTGTATGGCCCAGATGAGAATCCTGACCAATGTTCCCTGCTACCCTCGGAATGGGTGGTGGTGCTACTCTTACAGTCAAGGGTGGGATTCTACCAGTTCTCACCTATTCGCTAGAACCGGTTGTTAACATTCTGAGCAGTTCGGAGAACCGGTTGTTAGAAGAAATTACTGGCCTAATCCTGTAAGGAAGGCAGGAAGGAAACATTCTGGTGTTGCTTACAGAAACTGCCTCTCCTTTAACCCTTATTACATTCTTGGCAGGAATAGACTTCCTGTCTCTGGAACGTCTCTGGAGTTTTTTTTCCCTCCTTTGTTGGTACTTTGCTTGTGTGGAGTGACCATTCAAAGTTATATTGGCACTGAAAAAAGTGACTTATGACCATTTTTCACACTTACGACTGTTGCAGCATCCTCACAGTCATGAGAGGCCAGGCAAGGAGATGCATGCCTTGATGTGAGTGATATTGAGTTGGCCACACCCAGCCAGTCACATGACCACCAACCCATGCCACCAACTAAGACACGCCCACAGAACTGGTTGTTAAAAAATTTGAATCCCACCCCTGCTTACAGTACACGGGAGTGCATCCGTGCATTTTCATTCACCTTTACAGACACGCATCTCTGAGTAGTAGAGCTTTAGCCAGGCTGCCAATATTGGTCTTAATCGGATGAAAGTGCTGTCACAACAATCTTTTGAGGGAAGGTGGGCTTTAGATATAATGGATTGGTCCAAAGTGACCCAGTTAGTTCTGAAGATGTGGGGCAATTTAAATTTGAGACTCCCAAAGTCCAGCACCTTAATCTATGCTGTGCACCGGCTCATTCAGAGACAGTTTCTTAAATCCCGCGTTTTATGCAACTTTTGAAACCCAGAGAGTTCCTATGAAAGACCACATTATAGATAAAAGAAATAGAAAGGAAATCTACTTCAGTCTGGTTTATACCAATGCAATTCACTAAATTTCTCCTGTTCTGTTTTTTTAAAAAAAACTTGCTTTGTGATTTGGTCCTTTGTCCTTTTAATGTGGCTAAAACTAATGTTGTGTGTCAATAACATTATTTGGACTGATCATTTTTTTCATTCATTTCACAAAAACAGAATCAACATTTCTTTTTTTTTTTCCTCATTGCAAACAGAAAATCCGGAGGCAATTTCAAGCTAGAGAAAAAAATAGATATAATCTCTTATTTGGATAAAAGGATCATTGGGAGGGAAGTCAAGCTATTTTCCAAGGCACATGAAGGCCAGACAAGGAGAGATTTAACCTGGAAATAAGGAGAAACTTTCTGACAGAACTATCAACTAATGGAACAGAAGTTTCCTTCAGAAGTTGTGGGAGCTTCATCACTGGAGGCTTTCAAGAAGAGATTGGACTGCCATTTGTCTGAAATGGTGTAGGGTCTCCTGCTTGCATGGGGGGTTGGACTAGATGACCTACAAGGTCCCTTCCAACTCTGTTAATGTAACATTCGTTTATCACCCCCCCCTTGTTCTTGAACCCCCCTTTCTTTTTAATCACAAACACTGCTTATCCTCATTTTGTTCAACTTCCAATTTTCTTCTGAAATATCCAACTCTCATTTCCATATAACAAAGGGGAAGAAAGACACTTGTATACAATAATTTAATTTATGTTAACATTCATTCCTCACAATTGCCCAGCATCTTTCTATCAGCATTTCCTAGTCTTAAAAAGAGCCCTCCATTTATTTCACTCTTCTGGATACATTTATAATTTTCCTGCATTTATTTCATTATACTTTCTATGTTAAGTTCAACTACAGTACCTTAGACTTCGATATATTAATTTTCGGACTCCTTGTTGCTTCATGTAAACTATATACTGTCAATGCAAATCATTTGAGAGGTCCGTCTGTTCATCTCTTCACCAATGGTAAGTCTCCATCCTATTCATAGGCATCCTCAGTTCATTCAGCCCATGCAATTGTGTTGAAAGGGGCCAACATAGCCTACGCAATGCCATATGTTGTTTGTGTACATTTGTGTATGTGTAAATTAAGAGCTGAATGGATTCCAAGGCAGGACAAAATCTCTGGGCAGCAAAACCAAGGCAAGTCAGCTCCACAATCAGCAGGCTTTGGAGATTTGAGGGGCAACATATATGCCCAGGAGCCATTTTCTTCAAGGCAAGAGTGCCTGCCTAGATTGACTTTTTATTCATTTTATTCTCATCCCACATTTATTTTGGGTCCATTTAAAAGCGTTGTATACCCAATGCTTCTGTCTCCTATTATCCCACCAACAACAACCCTATGAGATACTGTAGGTTGAGTTGTGAGAGAGTGACTGACCCAAAGTCACCCAAGCTGGTTTTGTGCCTAAAGGAACACCAGAAATCACAGTCCTCTGGTTTCTAACCTGGTGCTTTAAACATTAGACCAAACTGGCTCTCTTCATTGGCTCTGTTTTCGGGTCTCAGCCTTGAAAGGTAGTTGAGACAAGAAGCACATCAGAAGTACTACTTTCGATCTTTATTGTAAAGTTACATTAACAGAATCTTGCACGTCTGAAAGTACATTTCTCCCTCCTCGCCTTTATAGCCCAAGAAACTAGGAATGGTCAGTCAGGTGCTGAGGACATCAGAAGATTCAGGAAGTTCAAATGGGTATAAAGATTTATTGCAAGCTTAAGCTCTGCATAAGAATCTGACCAACTAATGGTCAAGGAAAATGAGCAGGAGATAAGAAAGGCATTCAGGTTCGGCTGGACTTAGATCTCTTATGGGCATCCAGGGACTCATGACTTATGACCCATTTGACCCCTTCCTCAGGCTCAACCTGGTCATCTCCTGCACAGTCCTTCTGATGGCAGCTTCCTTCTGCCCATTGAGCTGCCTCTTATCTAACTGTTGCCTACTTTGCGATTCTTTCTTCTCTCTCCCAAGGCCATTCCCACATACCATTGCACCAGACTTCCTGAGTGATCTGTGCTTGTTTTGTATCCCATTAACGAACAATGCCTTCACCATGAAGCTGTACGGCACTGGCCAAACCTGTATCCTATGTGCTTTCTTGTTTGGTGCAGGCCACTCGATGTCTTTCTGAGCCCTATAATAGTTCTGAAGGATTTGCTGCAAAGCCTGCCCTCTTTTTATTCTTTGCAGGGCCATAAACTACATTTATTACTTGGTTAAAATAACAGACAGCTGAACACCCCAGCACCTTAATGGGGTATTTACACATCTTGATTTGCCTTCCCACCTGCTTTCTTTCCCTCTTCACTTCCACTTCTCCCCGGACCAACCCCCTCCTCCAGCACTCAGGAAACCCATAATCAGATCTCCATCTCAGATCTTCCTTAAAAGCTGTCATGTTCAA
>NC_141991.1:135148706-135176220 GCF_049901715.1 Pseudonaja textilis
GATGGCAGTCTAAGAATTTGTTCTGATTATGAGACCACAATAAACCACTACCTACAGGTAAGCGCTACCCAGTTCTGGTAATACAGCATCTACTCCACACGCTTGAGCCTGGCACCATTTTCGCAAATTGGATATGTCACAAGCTTATCAACAGTTTCCTGTTGACAGTCAAATGGCCGATTTACAAACTATTGTCACTCACAGAGGGGCATTCAGGTGCAAGCGCCTCCAATTTGGCGTTAGTGTTGCCCCAGGCATTTTCCAGTCATTAATGGAACGGATACTTCAAGGCCTCCTGGCGTGGTTCCTTATTTTGACGACATATTGGTCTCAGCCAGGGACAGACCCCAACTTTTCCATAGAGTTAGAGCGGTATTAGACAAGTTCAGGCAGCATGGCCTCAAACTAAAAAGGAGAAATGTGCCATCGCCACTAAACAGGTGGACTTTCTTGGGTATAGAATAGACGCTCTGGTATCCACCGGTGGAATCTAAAGTCAAAGCCATCCACGAGGCACCCACACCCTCCACAAAGACTGAACTACAGGCATTCCTTGGCCTATTAAATTTCTCTGGCGTCATTCCTACCCCACAAAGCATCGGTAGGCGAACCGTTACACAGACTACTAGACAAAAACACACCGTGGCATTGGGGACCCAAAGAGGATTATGCCTTTAAAGCTGTCAAATCACTGCTCACCTCAGACGCTGTCCTAATACACCGACCAGCGCCTCCCTTTAGTTTTAGCAGCAGATGCATCCCCTTCGGGATTGGGGCTGTCTTAAGCCATAGACTGCCCAACGGCTCTGAGGCGCCAATCGCCTTCTTTTCCAGAACCTTCTCACCAACCGAGCTGAAATTATAGTCAAATTGATAAAGAAGCACTAGCCGCAGTTGCTGCGGTAAAAAAATTCCACGAATTTCTTTTTGGTCATAAATTCAACTCATCACAGACCACAAGCCGCTTCTGGGACTACTATCGGGGACAAACAAACACCCCAAGTCTTGTCACCCAGGATGACAAGGTGGACCTTATTCCTGGCGGCCTACTCGCATAAACTCGTTCACCGCCCAGGAAAAAACCTTAGCCATGCCGACGCCTCAGCCGCTGCCCACTGCCAGCCCCTGTGGAGGACCTGGCTCCAGTCCATGCCATCTTCGATGTCAGCGAGCTCGACCTGCCTGTCACCTCGGACGACATCGCTTTCACTCCAAAAAGACAAAACAATCGCCCAGGTTCTGGACTGGGTATGGAGGGTGGCCGCCACTAACTTTACAACTGAATTCACACCATTTAAAGCCCGCCAGCAAGAACTTTCTAGTTTACAGGGCTGCCTGCTGTGGGAACCAGAGTTGTCATTCCCAACTCACTTCACACCTGTCCTGAAGGTGCTGCACGAGGGCCACCCAGGCATCGTCCGGATGAAGGCATTGGCTCGAAGTTACGTCTGGTGGCCGGGCATGGATGACTTCGAGATCGCCAAGTGGGTAAGCTCTTGCCGTCCCTGTCAGGAATCCAGGCCAGCACCGCTAATCACCACCCCACCAAGTGGGAGAGTGCCAACGCGCCGTGGTCACGGCTGCACATAGACTTGGCCGGGCCAATGCACGGCAGGACCTTCTTGGTGGTCGGGATTCATATTCCAAGTGGATCGATGTAGCCCTACTACCCACGACCACCACCCGGCAGTTGTCCAAGCCCTGACCCGCTTATTTGTAACACACGGGCTGCCTGACACCCTAGTCTCGGACAATGGGCCCCAATTTACGTCTACAGAATTCAGCCGGTATGTCACCCACCTGGGCATCCGGCACATCTTCACGGCCCTTTTCATCCTGCTAGCAACAGGCTGGCAGAGAGAGCTGTTAGGTCAACAAAGGAGGCGTTGGCCAGATTCAATCATGAGGACTGGCACTCCAGGCTCTCCCGCTTCCTCATGAGCCAACACACAACTCCCTGTACGGTTACAAACAAGTCTCCTGCCGAGCTCCTAATGGGCAGACGCCTGAGAACTGTGTTAGACAGGCTGCATCCCCACTATTGCCCTGACACTCCTATCGGGTCTGACAGCAGAGTCAGAGATTTTGTATTGCAGGATCCAGTATTTGTCAGGAACTACGCCGGTGATCCGCTGTAGGTACCAGGGAGAATCGTGGCCATCACCGGTCCGAGGTCGTACCAAGTTCAACTGGAGGACGGGTGAGTTTGGCGGAGACATCTGGACCAGATAAGGAAGCGCCAGAGCGGCCATACCAATGCTGGAACCATGGGCTCCAGTAGATGTCCAGTCGCCACACCAGAATCCGGGTCGGAGACCAGCTGTGGAGCCAGTCACCTCCGACCGAGCTAAGGGAACAGACGGTAGACCGGGACCGTTCACCGGAGTCACTGGTTTTGCCTAACCAGCAATGCCACCGGGTTGCCGGACAATGACTGTGTTACTAACCAACCCGATGGCAGAGACTATTCACTGACGCCAGGCCAGGTCCCGGAGCAACCTCTCTCCAGCACCCACCAGTCCAGGTTCTCCTAACTCTGAGCCACTTAGTGTCTCACCTGAACTGCGCCGGTCCAGGCGCCACGCACAAGCCACCAGCATATTTAAAGGACTATTCATGTTGTATCTGGGGAAAGGGGTGTTATGTCCTTGGGGCTGACCCCAGTTCCCAACCAGGTCCGTTCATACTGGGGGCGTTTACAGCTCCCATTGGCTGGCTCCCTTCGACAGCCGGCTATAAAAGCCGGCTGCTAGGTCGAGCCAGTTGCTGTTCGCTGGGTATGTCTGCTTGTTAGTATGCAGACGTGACAGCCCTTTGTTCTACGGAATAAAGCCTTCCTTGTTTAAATGCTCTGGTCTAGCTTCTCATTCCTCAAACTTAACAGTGGGATTCTACCAGTTCGCACCTATTTGCTAGAACCGGTTGTTAACATTCTAAGCAGTTTGGAGAACCAGTTGTTAGAAGAAATTACTGACCTAATCTTGTAAGGAAGGCAGGAAGGATTCTGGTGTTGCCTACAGAAACTGCCTCTCCATTAACCCTGATTACGTTCTTGGCAGGACTAGACTTCCTGTCTCAGGAACTTCTCTGGAGTTTTTTTCCCCTCCTTTGCTGGTACTTTGCTTGTGTGGAGTGACCATTCAAAGTTACAATGGCACTGAAAAAAGTGACTTACGACCATTTTTCACACTTACGACTGTTGCAGCATCCCCACAGTCATGAGAGGCCAGGAAAGAAGATGCAGGCCTCGATATGAGTGATATTCAGTTGGCCACATCCAGCCAATAACCACAAAGCCATGTCCACCCAGTCACATGACCCAAGCCATGCCCACACCTAAACCATGCCCACAGAACCAGTTGTTAAAAATTTTGAATCCCACCCCTGATAGTAATTGTCCTCAGTGTTAGGAAGTTTCTCCAAAATTCCAAATTGCTTTTCTCCTTGATTAGTTTCCATCCATTGTTTGTCTTGCCTTCTGGTACTTTGGAGAATAGCTGGAGCCCCTTTTCTACTTGAATACACCCCAGTCCTTCTTTTCTCTAGACTGGCAATACCTGATTCCTGCAACTTGTACTTGTACCTTTGGTTTTTCCTGCCCAGGTGTAAAATCTTGCTTTCTCCACATTAAATTTCATGTTGTTGTATAGGTCCCATCGTTCAATTCTGTCAAGATCTTTTTGGATCCTGAGTCTGGGATATTGGCTGTTTCTGCTAGCTTAGTGTCATCTCCAAATTTGATGACCTCCCCTTCTATTCCCTCATCTACAGTAAGTCATTTACAGGTGAAACTCAAAAAATTAGAACATCACTCAAAAGTTCATTTATTTCAGTAATGCAACTTAAAAGGTGAACCTAATATATGAGATAGATTCATTACATGCAAAGCAAGATAGTTCAAGCCGTGATTTGGCGTAATTGAGATGATTATGGCTTACAGATCATGAAAACCCAAAATGCACAATCTCAGAAAATTAGAATATTGTGAAAAGGTTCAATATTCTAGGCTCAAAGTGTCCTACACTAATCAGCTAATTAAGCCATAACACCTGCAAAGGGTTCCTGAGCCTTTAAATGGCCTCTCAGTCTGGTTCAGTAGGAATCCCAATCATGAGAAAGACTGCTGACCTGACAGTTGTGCAGAAAACCATCATTGACACCCTCCATAAGGAGGGAAAGCCTCAAAAGGTAATTGCAAAAGAAGTTGGATGTTCCCAAAGTGCTGTATCAAAGCACATTAATAGAAAGTTATGTGGAAGGGAAAGTGTGGAAGAAAAAGGTGCACAAGCAGCAGGGATGACCTCAGCCTGGAGAGGATTGTCAGGAAAAGGCCGTTCAAAAGTGTTGGGGACTTTCAGAAGGAGTGGACTGAGGCTGGAGTCAGTGCATCAAGAGCCACCACACACAGACGGATCCTGGACATGGGCTTCAAATGTCGTATTCCTCTTGTCAAATCACTCCTGGACAACAAACAATGTCAGAAGCGTCTTACCTGGGCTAAAGAAAAACAGACCTGGTCTGTTGCTCAGTGGTCCAAAGTCCCCTTTTCTGATGAGAGCAACTTTTGCATCTTCTTCTTTATAAAACTCCTCCCACTCTGGTTTATTTTGTTCTTGTGTATGCTGAGTCACCATTTCTAATTTCTCTAGTAGGCAATTGCACATTTCAAGTTTAATTTTTATCATGTCCCTTATATCTTGCAAATCCAATCTTGACTTTTGTAAGTCCAATCTTACATCAACAAATAGTTTATCCATTATATCTTCTCCTTTTTTTCCCCTTCCCCCCCTTTTCCTTAATAATTAAAATCCTCGTCTTTAATAGATATATTCAATCCCAGAGTCCAGTATATTATTTCAGCCAATATCTTTTGGATTTATTTTCAACAATCCATACTCTTGAATCTTTGTTCAGATGGTTCTATAACAATAATAAAGTTTCTTTTATTTGCTTTTAAGTTCCAAAATCCAAACTCTTGAGAAGACCAGACACTTTTTAAAACGTACTGAAGTTTTCCTATACCATCAGGTGGCGCTCTTGAGTCTTTTTACCTTTAACTTTCTTTATTGAATATAATACTTTTATTAAGTTCACTAATTTTAATCATTAGTTGTTCTTTTCTTTTCAACACACTCAATTTCAGCATTTAATTATGCCCTTTAAGAGCCCATCATTCAATAGTTATCCAGTTTAATTTCTAAGCCTTTCTTGTGTTAAAGTATTTTCCTTTAAATTTTCTCCTCCAAAGTAATCCAATCCAAGTTTTATAAGATCCAATTTCTTTCTCACTTTCTCTGGTCGCCGCTTCCACACACTTCCCTCCAAGATAGCCCTTTATTTTAATACCGGGGTACCTCAAAAGCGATGTCCTTTGCCTGGTTCACACTCTGCTCGCTACTTCTCTGCTCCAGCACAGAACTTAGTTTTCCGGAGTGTTCTTTGTCTTCGTGGTGGCCATTTTAGGACCACCGCTACAGCTTGCCTTGGGGAGGATTTTCCTGTCTGGGAGGGGACTTGTGACTCCCCTTGATCCTCCAGGTGATTTCCCCTTCTTCACCACCCCACCAGGGTGGTTCTGGTCCCAATCGGGACCCTCCAGCAAGTGAGCTCGGGCGAAACCGTGCACGATCACGGGTTCCACTCTGACTCCAACGAGGAACAAACCAGTAGTCTACTTTGTTGAACACCTTTGTGATGATTTGGGGCAGGGCACAGAGGCAACACAACCAGCTGATTGTTCAAACTCCCGTTTATTGTTCCAACTTTCCCCCAAACATTCCCACTTTTGTGGCAAGTCCCAGAACAAAGCGCTCACACACACCTCCAGCAGCCTCTGGCTGCGAGTAGTCCAGCAAAATACCGTTAGCACAATTACTTCAAGGCAAAGAGGCCAACAAGGCAGAGGGAACAAAACAGCAACAAGGCAAGGAGACCAGCAAATTCCAGAAGTTGGCAAAGGCACACAAAACTCCATGAGTTCAGTGCTTGTTCCCAACAAGCGCCCCTCCCCACGGCATCTCCTTAAGGTGTGTCTTGTGCTGCTCCTGCCTCCTCTCCACTCTCTGTGCTTGGGGATCAGGAGAGGACAGCCTTTGTTCATTGCCTGAATTCTGTTGCTCTTCCTCTCCACTTCTTGCCCTCTCTTCCCCCCTCTCTTGGTCGTCCTGCCCCCATTCTTCCCTGCTGGCAAGCCATCCCAGGCCCAAGGGACCTGGGGCTGCCTCGTCCTGCTCCTTCTGTATTCCTCTGGAGCCAACAAAGCCGCACGCTCAAGTTCCATTGCTCCCAGTTCCAACTCATTCTCCTCCGCAGACTCAGGCTCCACAGAGTAATGACAGCCTTGCTGAAGTCTAAGTATACTATGACCACAGAATTTGGCTTGTCTACTAATTTTAGTCACTTTGTCAAAGAATGAAATAAGATTTGGCATAATCTGATTTGGGATAATCTGTTTTTATTTCCAAATATAGTTTCAAAAATCATTCACACAATACAATAGACATTGAGTGGATATTGCTGGTGGTAATTCAGGTTCCCTTCCTTCACTGCTGGAGATAAAATGTTGAATGAAAGTCTAAAAGTAGGAAATATAAGCAATACTTCTGATATTATTGAACTCTATTTTCCATCAATAGATCTGCTGAGAGCTGGATTTTACCAATATCTGGAAAGTTGCCTGTTGATCTAAAAGCAACAGAGTTTGGGTTAAAGCTGGGATGTGGTATAATCTACATTTCAAAGTGGAGCACTCATGTTTTATTTTAAGTAAGTTAAGAAAGGGAGATAATTTTGTAAGTCTTGGAGGCAACCAAAGATTGTCACTGATAAATTTTCCTGAGCCCTTTTCCCCTGGAATTTGTGCACCAAGAAGACCCATGAACTCCACATAGGGATCTTTGTAGATGTTCTGTCTCAACCAGATAGAGCCTTTGAACCTACAAACCAAATTTTAGCACCCTCGGATAAGGCATTTCCAAATACAGCTTTCCATGGAGGGAGTCGAGGAGACGCATGATGTGCTGAGAGTCCTTGTTGTCGCAGCCGCAGAGTAATCAGATATTCTTGTGAGACGTCATTTTTGAAGCAAAGTAGAAGGCTAGGGTAGGCTGGAAATAGTTGCTTATGGGTGGCAATACCAGGAACGTGGAGTCACCAGCCCCCAGAAGGTCTTCTGAGAAAAGAAAACAATGACTATGTCAAGAGAGACAGAATAGCTGGAAGGGAAACTGCCATAAGACAAAATGATACAAGAATTCCAGCTAATCACATGCTTAGATCTGGGTCAGCAAGATCAGCCATATATATGTCCCAACATAATCAGGAGCCCATCAGCACAATAACATTCCCAGAGTTTCAGCAATGTTGAAGGCAGCACTGGAGAGACTTTGAATTGCAGGCCTAGCCTATTCCGGAAAACAGGATCTGGCTCTGGCAGTTTTGCTTCTCGGGCCCCTCAGCTCAGGCCCCTCAACCCACGGGAGCCCAGACGTGAAAGATGTTGCTTGTCAAAGGCTCTTAGACCCAGAATTTTCAATACTGGATGTCACAGAGCACCTTTTGCAGTTACTGATATGAGGAGAATGAAGAAAAGTTTGCTTTAACTCCCTCAGGTGAGAATCTCTGACTATGCTGTAAAGCAGAATCTTGCAATAAAGCGTTAACAGAACCCGGTGTCCCCAGAAAGTGCTGGATTCCCAATCAAATATAACAGATAACAGATAATCAGAGTTGGAAGGGACCTTGTAGGTCATCTAGTCCAAATCCCCGCCGCCCAAGCAGGAGACTCTACACCATTTCTGACAGTCTCAAGTGATGGTGCTCCCAGAACTTCCAAGGGCAAGCTGTTCCATTGGTTGATTGTTCTCACTGTCAAAAGCCAACATACATGGTTGGCAACACATTGGGCACATCTGCTGCTCTCAATGGACCTTTGATTTGGCCTTTTTTCCTGTTCAGCTCTCCATAAAATGGAAAGAAATGGAGTGAAAATAAAACAATAAGAATGTTGCAACATTCATGTATCAATAACAGTCAGGTGTTTTTTTTCACATATTGAAATGCCCCAAAATACAGCTAATGTGAAATATTTTATTCTTTATTTTTATTGATTGGAGTATTTTAATGTTTTAGAGTCCAAAGGTGGCTGTAATATTAATAAATATCAGGAATAATGAAGCAATCTTTAATTAAATGGTTCCAGTCAGATTACAGAGGGTTTTTTTCTCCTATTTTATCACTCTCTTTATATCTGAAAGCAACAAAAGTTGAAACCAAGAGGGAACCCAAGACTTACTCTACCTCCACAAGGTAAACTGTCTACTCACCTCCTTGAGTGGACAGTGGACACCTGCAAACCACTCTTGGCTGTATGAGGAGATAAAGAAAAGAGAAGCATATCCATATGATGATGATGTTCCAGACAGGGCCTTTTCTCTTATCATTGAAAACAAAGATAAAGAATACTGTGAAGACAAACAGAAAAAGGGTTAATTGTGTATATTCCAGCCACACTGAGCCGTGGAAATCTCTCAGTTATTGATTTCTAATAACTGCTATCTACAATAGGAATGGTCCCCATTATAAAATCTAAAATAACAGCAATTTCCATGTTAATTATAAGACAATATGCCCCATCCCTACCCCCATGGAGGAAAAATAATTTGGAAAATAGAATTCTCAAAGCAATGCCCTTGCAGATGGAACTCCCTGCTCCTAGAACCTAGGCTATTTTCCTGTTCCTCTTCTATCTGCATCCTGATTGTGGTCTCGATCAGGAGGGAGATAAAAGAATATTTTCATCTCTTTTGGAACTGTGATTGGATTTCTGAAATAGGAAACTTTTGTTTTCCAGTTATTGATTTTGCTGTTTTTGCTTTTTAATTTCTAAAATTGTCCCTCCTGTTAGAATAGAGAATCTTAATATTCTCACGGAAGAACTACTGTTTACTCGATGACCAGCAAGATTTGAAAAAAAAAAATAGAAAACTGAAATAACTGTCAGAAGGATGAGAAAGCAGCCTCCACCCTAACCATAGAATGCACCGTCTGAGGCAATAACACAATGCACATGGCTGCCTGGGGAATTCTGGCAGCTGAAGTCCACACATCTTAAAGTCACCAAGATTGAGAAATACTGGTTGGTGAAGGGGGCAGGATAATGCCTTGAATCTTTCCTTAGCTAGTCTTTCTCAATTTGGAAAGCTCCACTCATCTAGGGTAGCGATACCCAGGGTTCCGTAGCCAAGATGTCAGAAGGCATACTGGAAATTATAATAATAGTAAATCAGAGTACATGAGTTGTGGGGTGGAGGGTCGTTCTCTGAGCTTGTGGGCTGGTTTCCATCTTCAGTGGAATGTAGGGGGTGTCAGTGTTCTGCTTATAAGGTCTCCATGTTGTCAGCAGGCATTGTGAGGGTGAGGTCACGTCAGGTCAGGTTCTTGTGATGGGTCCTGTGATGGGTCAGGTGTGGGTCACATAAATTGGTGGTGTTGTGATGGATGGGTAAGGATCACAAGATCCATCATAAGACCCTGGCCACTGGCTTACTATATTTTGAATACAGTTGGAGCAAATCCAACCTACCAGTGGTAAAAAAAAAAAGTGCATCAAAAAGGACATGAATGAGTGCCATTTGGGAAGTGTGGAAACCCCAAACCAGAGGAGGGCAGAACAGAATGAATGAAGGTTCACCAGGAATAATCCATGCCACATTATGTTTTACGGGCCTTGCTTGACTCTTCTGAGGAAAGGTTCAGTCCATTTCCTGAGGAGCTACTTACCTCCAGTCCCAGCAAACAGAACAAACAAGACAGGATAGAAGAAGCCAAAAGAGAAGGTGAGTATATATTCATGGGAAACGGCTGAGAAAAGGAAGACAATGAGCATAGCTCCAGCTCGGGCTCTCTCTCCAATCAGCTGGAAGAGAAGGAGAACAGGTAAATCATAGACTTCATCATGGTGATCACCAATAAACAATGAGGACAGGCACAGAGAAATTACATGCAGCAGGTTTACTGTATGGGGCAATATAGGGTGGGTTTGGCAAGCACCCATTACAGCCTTACCTACCCACAGAAAATCTTGATAAATATAGCAGTGCAGCCAATCGTGTACAATCATATTCCATGACCGAAAGAATGTCGAGAATGCTGTGGAATTCCACCAGTCCTAGGCAGGAAGAATGAAATAAAGAGCATGAAAAACACAGAAATGCCAGGCTTGAAACTGGAACATCACTGTATTTTGGCCAGCAAAGAGACAATCCCCTCTAAATTGCCTGTGTACGGATAGTCCTTGAGCTACAAGGGCAATTGGGATTAGAATGTCCATCACTAAGTCAGTGGGGAAACCAGGGGGAAATTGCAACTCTCAAACAGGCAGGTAAGTGGCTATTGTCAGGTATGGGAGAGCAAGGAGGCGTCCTGGGTGTTAGGAAAGGGGGAGATTAAGGGTCGGGGAGGGTCAAGGGGGGCATGAAAAGTTAGATTTCAGCCATTGGGAGGGCATGAATGAACCATCACGTGGGATCTTGCAAACTCTTTCGAACACGTTATTTGATCTCTCTTATACTCCCTAAATATACATGTTACTACAGGCAGTCTTCATTTAGTGACCACAATTTGGAGCAGTTGTTAAGTGGTCATTAAGTGAAACATTTATGTCATTTATTTGCCAAATTTATTTATTGTTGAATTTACATAGCTGTCGATCTCACCTAAAGTGACTCCGGTGCCATATGATACTGGCAAAAATTAAAATATTTTACAAACCCATTAAAACAATTAGCATGGATGCTTGCAATCTTACTTCAACTTTCCTTTGCTTTACAGACCTCCAAAGGTTGTATATATGAGCTTTGGTTCTAACTTTATCATCATAGTTGTAACCGCAACCAGTTGCTAAATGAGAGACTACCTGTATTTATTACTTTGATTACAAGCAATCGAATGCTTCAGTGTCAACTTCTTCAGTAGAGTTGTTTTAGCAAGTTGAAATTTGCTTTTCTTTCAGAGCCATAACATCTCATCACTCTTTGCAAAGTTTTTCAAACTGTTCCTCATGGCCAATGGACCATTCAAGTACTGTATATCCATGAGGAATGAAAGCCGGACTCCTCATATCTTTCTTGCAACCACCCCCACCCCTTGTTATCACCTTGTAGAAAGAACGGTCTGCAAAGCGCAGGATCTCAGCAAATATGTTTTGCCAGCAGTCCAGGAGGAAATATGTGGTCGTGAATAGTAAACATATCCCTGAATGAGAGAGGTAAAGAAATACGTTAGTTCTTCCCACTTTTGGGAGAGAGAGGAGATTTTAAAAACTCAATTATTGTTACAGATTTAAGACAGACAATTGCAAATCAAGTTAGACTTTTAGGCTAGTATCCTAATGGAATGTCTATAGAAATTCTCAATCATCTAGGTCATTATTGTCCCAAAGGTGCTTTACAAAAGGCAACTTGACTTTCTTGTTTTTTTCCTTGAAAATGTTTCACTTCTCATCCAAGAAGCTGCTTCAGTTCTGAAAATGAACTAAGAAGCTTCTTGGATGAGAAATGAAAAGTTTTCACAGAAAAAAAAAAACCCAAAGAAGTCCAATTGTCTTTTTAAAAGTACTTTAGGGATATCCAAATGGAAGAAAAGCAGAATGGCCTTGACTATGTTATTTTTAGTTCCGGTTGTTAAGAACTACCTTGTTTAGTGGCCATTTGAAGTCATGACGCTGATGAAAATCCAATTTTGCAATCAATCCTCACATTTATAACCTTCAAAAGTTTGTAAAGCAAAAGAAAGCTGAAGTAAGCTCATCATATAGTTAGGGTACTACTTAACAACCACTTGACTTAATGTTTAAGTTGCTGGTCCCAACTGTGGTCACTAAACAAGGACTAAAAGTACCTTGGCGGTGTATGACTTTTTGCGTGATGTACCTGTATTTAACTAAGGCTTGTAGCCTGCATTGTCTAAGATTTTGACAACTACAAATGGATGCCATTCAGCTGGTGTCCAAATGGAGTCAGAGACATGGACATGAACTTGCAGTTTTATTTAAATAAATATATTTACAGTAAATAATATAGGCTAACAGGAGCATTGTCAGATAAATCAACACAGCAAAAACACTATGAGGCAAATTGCAGAAAGCAACTCCCCCTTTACTCTCACAGCAACAGATTACAATTCAGATTCCCTCATGCAGTGGCCAGCTCTCTTCATCCAATTAGCTATAGCTGTGTGTTCTTTCTCATTGTCCAACCCTTCACTTTTTCAGCTATTAAATTTTAAATATCTTAGCAACCTGTTTTTAACTAAGGCTGTAGCCTAAACTGTCTAAGATTTAGACACCTGCAAATTGATATGTGAGTCCACCATTATTATTATTGTCGATCACAGTTAACCAGATTATTTTACTGGATACGGCCTTGTTGTCCACCTACTGAGTCCTTCCAAGGGACGTGGGATAGGCAGGTGTTACTGTTTGAACTGTTAAAGGTATTGTTGCAGGATATCAGTTGCTCCAAGCAAAGCCAGCTTTTGCAACTGACTGATAGTGGTTATGTCAATGCTGATGGTGTTCACGTTGTGCTCCAAATGTTTTGGGATTGCCTCCATGGCACTTACTACTACTACTACTACTACTACTACTACTACTACTACTACTACTACTACTATCTTTGCTACCTTTGGCCACAATTGTTCTATTGCAGATATTTGTATTTTTTTTGTTATTTTTCTCCAGTTCTTTCTCTTTCTTCTGCTGTTTCCAGGTACTACAATGTCTACTATCCAGGCTTTTTATCTTACTGATAATTATTAAGACTTGGATATTATACAGGTGCTTGTCTGTTTGAATTCTAAAGGGCCAGAACACTTTAGTGTCTCCATTTCCCACTATTTATCTATTTTGTGCTCTTAACAGCTCTTGCCTGCCTCCTATTTTTTTTTTCACAACAATCCTGTGATGTGGCCTGGGCTGGGCTGAGAGCAAGTGAGTTGCCCAAAGTCCCCCAGCCACCTTTTAGGCTTAAGGCAGGCCTAGAACTCATTGTAAACTGGTTACAAGGCAACTGTTACCATGGAACCCAACTGGTCTTTTTCCCAACATGTATGCAGAATATAGGAGGCAGCCAGTCAGTGTAGTTTGAACTGAAGGCAGGATTGGTTTAATATAAATCACTCTTTTTCAGAGGCAGAGAAAAGGCTGCAGTCAAATATTCAAAGGATCTGAAATGCAGATAGACTGCTAAAAGTATACATATATAGCTATCCCCAAGGGTGGGATTCAAATTTTTAAAGAACTGGTTCTGTGGGAGTGGCTAGGTGGGCATGGCCATGGGACTGGGCACGCATGCCTTCTTCTTTTTTGCAGCACCATTTTAGGGCCTTCTGGGCCTCAGGGAAGCCTCCGGGGGGGGGGGGGGGGGCATTTTTGCTCACAGAAAGCTTCCCTGGGGCCCAGGAAGGCAAAAAATGGACCAAGGGTGGGGGGAAGGAGCTGAACTCCCTCTCCATTTTTTGCCTTCCTGGGCCTCAGGAAAGCCTCCTGGGCGAAGCAGTAAGACAGCGAGGGGAATCTGGGAAACAGCTGATCATAGGAACAGCTGATGGTCGGTAGGGGAAAAATATATTAAGGTGTGACTGGGCGGGGAAGAACACAGTCAGCTATGTTAGGCATGGGCGCAATGTGACAAGGACTGACTGGGCAGGGAGGGAATGGGCAGGCAGAGAGAGGCAGGGCCAGCCAGAGGCACAATTTGCCGGTTCTCTGAACTGCGCAGAATCATAACAACCGGTTCTATAGAACCAGTAGAATCCCACCCCGGCTATCCCCACACAAAAAAATCTTATACCAATATATTCACAATTCTGTGGTTAGAATAGATGAATTGCACACTTATTATATACTGTATATTATAAAAATGTAGAATTTTATTCTGTCCTTTCCCCAACCAATTTGCATTATATATTATAATTCTTCTTCTTAAAGAAGAAGAAAGTTCCGTACAGAATTGTTGAGCTGTACCATCTGATAATGGGTCCATGGTTTTCAGCAGCAGCTAAGCTGCTTCCTCTTGTTTCAGCCACCGGTTGCCAGTTGCCTTCTAAACCTATCATTTTATTTTATTATTATTATTATTTTATTTTATTTTTATTATTTTATTTTATTTATTTATTTGTCAATCGCTTACGAAATAATAGGTATAAGAATAAACATGAGTATAAATACAGGAAATAGGTATGAATAAATGGGGACAATAGGACAGGGACGGGAGGCAGGATGGTGCACTTATGCACGTCCCTTACAGACTTCTTAGGAATGGGGTGAGGTCAATAGTAGATAGTTTAAGGTTAAAGGAGTGGGGTTAGAGGATGTAACAACAGAGTCAGGTATTGCATTCCAGGCATTTACCACTCTGTTCCTGAAGTCTCAAAATTGCTTTTTAGAAGTAAAGTAAGGTAACATTTTTGGCAAGTAGAATTTTATGAGCAGCACCATATTCTCCAGCTTTATCCCATGTCTACAAGATTTTTGTATGCCCCTTATTGCAAGGAATGATGATGAACTTTGACAATTTGAACAGGATGATATTCAAAGGGCCAAAGAGCACGGCACCTGGAGAATAACTGAGGCAAAAGCAGAAGAAAAGAATAAATATTGTGAAAACCCTTTTATAGGAAACAGATTCATCTGACAATGAATTCATAAAGATTTCTTTGCTTGACTTTTGGTTTGTTTTACATACTTTCATCATGAATGGCCTGCCAGAGCTACTGCATCATTTTCTTTGGATGTTACATATAGTCCAAAATCATATATATCTTGGGCTGTGGGATGAGGTAACTATTTATTTATTGATTAAATCTATATGCCACCTATCTTGGTACCGAAAGCAACTGTGTGTTGTGTTTACAATGTATTACTTAGCTGCTACAGATACACTAGTCCTCAACTTATAATCACAATTGAACCTAAAATTTATGTTGCTAAGTGAGACAATTATCTGAGTTTTGCCCCATTTTATGACTTTTCCTGCCACTTGTTAAGTGAATCACTGCAGTTGTTAAGTTAGTAACCCAGTGGTTAAGTGAATCTGGATTCCCCATTGATTTTGTTGGTCAGAAGGATGCAAAAGGTGATCATGTGACCCTGGGACACTGCAACCATCATAAATATATGCCAGTATTTATGGCATGTATTTTGATCAGCGAGTATGGGAATGCTGTAAAGTCCTAATGTGAAAAATGGTTATAAATCACTTTTTTCAGTGTTGTTGTAACTTTGAAGGTCACTAAAAATGGTTGTATGTTGAGAACTACCTGTAGAACGCCTCTCTTCACTTTCTCTAAAACGTGATAGATCAGTCTGATCACATATTTCTATTACAGGAATGAAATCATAATTGTTTCCACATACCAAGTAATACTGAATCAAAGATGGAGAGCAGCTGAATTTTGATGGTGAAGGGCTGCTTATGCATGTTGCTGAAGGTAGGGATTAAATAGTATTTCATGAGGAAATTCATAAAATATATACACGCCAGGAACTGTGGGACAGAGAGAAAAAACTCTACCTTAGTGATCTACTTATATCTCAGTGTTCTGGGAAGGCATACCAGTTGCCAGCTCTCGGCTATGACTAAGAAAAACCTTCTTCTGGTCTATGATCTCAGAAGCTGGATTTGGCTGCCATTTTAATATCCTACAATACAATGCCCAAATGCTGTCCTCGTACACCAGCCCCTCTTTTGTTTAGTTTTAGTCAATCTGTCACAGATTTCTGCACCGCTCACTTCCTGAGTGGCCCCAAGTTCCATCAACTCTGCTCTCTTTCACACCCTTTTCTCCTGTGGGAGATATGTACATTGTGTCTAAAGTTTTAAATTGAACATTTCTTAGGGAAGTGACCTTTTTTTGCATCAGTTGACTCAGGACAAATGTTATATCTCATTCACTCAAGGCTAAAGAACTCTGGTAAATTTAAATGGTGGCCTTTGGTCACTCAGGGCTACTTAAACAATTATTGCTATTTACTACCTTGGCTGGAAAAGACACCTTAGGGGTCCCAGTCCAGTGAAGTCTTGTGGGAAAATCCAACAGTTCCCAAACACATTCCTAATCCAGGGAGGCCTGATAAAACCAACCAGCCAATGGAAACTTAATGTGTTTCTCTCACCTCAACCAATTTTTGGATGACGTAATTCCAGCGGATGCATGAATCTCTATAAGGAAAGAAGTAGGATAGGATTGAGATATGATAAGAGAGCAGTTCTCTTTTCTTGGGAAATACAATGGTTACTACATCGTTCTGGGGGGCATGGGTCGTAGCTCCTGAAGCCCATTTTGCCCATTCCTTTTCTCATAGAGCTGAGAAACCAGGGAGCCCAAAAAGACAAGGACGATATGCAAGGAGTTACCTTGGATAGCTCTTTCTGTAGATCAAAGTAGGGCAGAAGAGAAAATATAAGTAGGTTGAGAATTCAGGAGGGCTTATCTTCCCTGGAATGGGGGAAAAAAGCAAAGGAACGGTTGAAGGTACAGAGGGTCAAATCGAGAAATATCAGTTTGTATGCTGAAGAAATAGTTGCCCTGGACACACATGATGCTCAAGTGTAGGCATCTTCTCTCTGCATACCATTTCAGCAGGAAAAACACAGAGCTTCATGTGTATGTGATGATAGCAGTAGCAATAATACTTAGACTTATATACCACTTCATAATGCTTTACAGCCCCCTCTAAACCGTTTACAGAGTCAGCATATTGTCCCCAACAATCTGGGTCTTCATTTTATCAAGAAGAATGGAAGGTCAACCTTGAGCCGGTAAGAATCAAATTTCTAGCAGTCGGCAGAATCAGCCTGCAATACTGCATTCTAACCACTGCTCTTTTTTCCCCCAACAAGTTTTATTTTTTTAGAAACAGGCTTACAACAAACAAGGCATAAAACATAAAACCATCCTCAGATTACATACATATAGTGTGTCGGTTGGTTACAAATCTTTTGTGCTTCCTCTCCATAGTTATCACTTATCATTTATATAAGTTCTGGTATTATCAATTATTAGTCACTTATTTGACTAAACTGTTATTCATGATTTTATACAAGATATTCTATATCTGCTATAAATTTGTATTATACGTTCGTTCAATGGTTATACATTTTTATACATATATTCTGTATCATTCTATTACCTTTAGAGTTTTCTAACATATTTCATTTCCATGTGTTTCTTATAAAATTGTTTATCTTCTTGTTCTCTAATTTCATATGTCAATTTACTCATTTCAGCACATTCCATAATTTTCTTAATGGCTTCCTCCTGCATTGGCATTTTTACATTTTTCCAATTTTTAGCAAATACAATTCTAACCACTGTTAATACATTTACAATCAAATACTTCAGTTCTTTATTGTATATTTCCAGTATGATTCCCAATAAAAAATATCTCTGGTTTTAAGTCTATGTGTTGTTTTATCATTTTTTCCAGCCATGTGTGGATTTTAGTCCAATATCTTTTTGCATCTGGACATTTCCACCACATATGGTAATATGCAGGGGTGGGTATCTACCGGTTCTGTCCACCTCCGTAGAACCGGTAGCTCTGAAGAGCAGCAGACATAGAACCGGTTCTATGTCTGCTGGTGTTTTTGCCCACCTGCCCACCCGGGCTCTTACCTGACCTTTATTTCCTGATTTTTTCAACTTCAGCTGCTGTGCAAGGCACAGCTGAGTTAAAAAAGCAGGAAAAAAGGACTTTTTGAAAGGCTGCTTCTCTGCACGCAGCATGCTGATGATGATTTACAGGCACGCGCCAGCAGCATGCAGGAAAGCACGCTGCTCAAAAACCTGTCATTGGCTGCCTAGCCACGGCCAGCTCTATAAAAAGAGCAGCCATGGCTAGGGTTTTGTCTCAGTATCTGGTTGCTTAATAAAGAGCTGTTGTTCAGTACTACGAGTCTCATCTCTCCTTGGGACCCACCGCCCAGACTTAACTCTGGCAACGAGGATGGGATACTGAGACAGCAAGGCTGACCAGCATGTGGCAGACAGTGCGAAGACGACCAGCAAAATGGCCAGCAGCGCCATGCCACCTGCACCATTCAATCCGGCCAGCAAGGACTGAGAGTCCTACATTGATCGTTTCCAAATGTTCTTGGAATTGAACAACCTGAAAGATGCCACTGGCAGCAAGAGGCGAGCGGTCTTTTTGACACACTGCGGATCCGCCGTTTTTAAAATGGCCAAGGCGCTCACGAAGCCTGCTGATGTCAAGACTATGGACTGGGACAACCTAGCTCCCATCTTCCGAAACCACTTCGCCCCGGCTGTACCAACCCTTATCAGAAGGCATGACTTTTACCAGCATGATCAGCGTGAAGGTGAGAGCATCGGCGAGTTCGTAGCCGACCTGAGAGACCTAGGGGGCTTATGTGGGTTCGCTAACCTAGACGAGGTCATGCGAGACCAGGTCGTTCTCGGCCTAAAAGATCCAGCACTCCAAAGCAGATTGATGGCTAAGGGTGATATATCCCTCGCCGACGCCATAGCCGAAGCCACCACAGCCGAGGCTACATGTAAGTCAGCGGGGCGAATGCGGCATTCCAATCGCAAATCAACCAGTGAGCCGGCTGTGACACCAGAGAAACTCGCAGCCTCCACCCACCATGGCGACATCGAATCCCCCTCTGACAGCGAAGAGGGAGAAGTTCACAGACTTCAGTCAGAGCATGAGCGTCAAGACTGGTGGGGTTGCAAGTCGGGGTACCAATGCGCCGGCTGCAGAAGAGATCACCCACGTTCCGAATGTAAGTTCCTGGATGCTGTTTGCCGTTTTTGCGAGAAGCAAGGGCATATCGCTAAAGTATGCCGCAACAAAAGAAACTTCAGCCCTCAGCACCGGGGAAACAGCCCGAGAAGGCAAGATGGCAACCCTACCAAAAACTGGGACTGCCTGACAGACAACCGATGGAGCCGGGACAACAGAACCAAGAAATTCAGTGAGGCACCAGGAAGAGAGGAAATGCACCAAACAGTCATTATCGGCCATGCTTCACCAATCGACGCACAAAAATTCATATTGAGGTCGGTATCAAAAACCAAAGCCTAATGGAAAGACTGCTACAAGGAATTAAAGGAGTCGTGCCCTATTTCGACGACGTCTTAGTAGCAGCCCCCAACAAGCGAGAATTGGAAAAGAGACTGAGAGCAATGCTACAAAAATTTAAAGACTCTGGCCTCAAGGTAAAGAAAAAGAAGTGCTAATTATGTACCGAAAGGGTTGAATTCCATGGGTACCTCCTTGACGAACAGGGAATTCACTCTACCTACAAGAAATTAAGGGCCATCAAGAGAAGCCCCCAGGCCAAAAAACAAAATGGACCTCCAAGCATTCCTTGGACTCATTAATTTCTATAATATTTTCCTACCCAAGGAAGCCACTGTCGCGGAGCCCTTGCATAGACTCCTGGATAAAAAGGCACCATGGATTTGGGGACGGCGAGAGGAACACGCATTTCAACAGATAAAAGATCTTCTGACTTCCGACGCAGTCCTCATGCAATACGAGACCCTACCACTGACTATTACTTGTGATGTGCAAGATGACCCAGCACCCACATTATCAATTTTGCAAATTGAAACTGCATCCATGTCACCATTGACCGCGCAGAACATTGCCCACGAAACACGATGGGATAAACGATTATCGCGAGTTCTCAGCTGGATGGAGAGGAGTTGGCCAGAAAGCGGGACAAACAAACCCTTTAAACCAGTGGTCCCCAACCTTTTTTGTACCAGGGACCAGTTTCACGCAGAAACACTTTTTCAAGGACCGGGGGGGAGAGACACTTTTTCAAAGAGGGGGGGGGGAGGAGTCCGAGTTTGGTGCTTTGCTTGCAGACGTTTCATTACCTGACTAGATAACATCTGATGTTGTTACCTAGTCAGGTAATAAAACGTCTGCCAGCAAACCACCAAGTTCAGGGAGGCTCAGGACAAGTCCCTGCAGGATGGCTGAGAAGCCCCACATCTCAGCCCTGCCTCCCTCAGCCTCATCCCTCAGGTGTCTCCCTCCCTCAGCCTTATCCCTCAGGTGTCTGCCTCGTTCCTCTCTCAGTTGCTCTCTCACTCCTCCACCAGCCCAGGAAGAAACTGCTTCAAAGAAGCCGGTAGGGTGGTTTTACCTGTCGGCGCAGCTCCTCTGAAGTGCCCATTCACCCCCACCCCACCATCCATGGTTCAATCCAGTGCTCCGTTCTGCCTGCCTGCCTGCCTTTGTTTCTGGTTGTTTCGGAGCAGCTTCGGCTGAGTAAAAGAGGCGAATAGTTATTATTCTCAGCCAAAGCTACTCCAAAACAACCAGAAACAAAGGCAGGCAGGCAGGCAGAACGGAGCACTGGATTGAACCGCGGGTGGTGGGGTGGGGGTGAACGGGCGCTTCGGAGGACCTGCGCCAACAGGAAAAGCCACCCTGCCGACTTCTTTGAAGCAGTTTCTTCCTGGGCTGGTGGAGGAACGAGAGAGCGACTGAGAGAGGAACGAGGCAGGAGGAAACCGAAGTCGCTGAGCCAGAGAGCAGGACAGGCTTTGGTTGCTTCCTCCCTCCCCTTCTTTCATTTGTGTCCTTGATCCCTGATCCCAGCAGCATTCACCGAAGGCGAAGAAAGCCGCCATTTTTATTTTATTTTTATTTTCTTTGCGGCCCGGTACCAAATGATCCACGGACCGGTACCGGTCCGCGGCCCGGTGGTTGGGGACCCCTGCTTTAAACCATTTAAAAACTGGCAAACTGAACTCTTTTCTCAGAGAGGATGTATCCTGTGGGGAGACTGGGTAATCATACCAGAAACACTCCAAAAAACAGTTTTAAACATGCTGCATGATGGGCACCCAGGCATCATACGTATGAAAGCCCTGGCCAGGAGCTATGCTTGGTGACCAGGCATGGACAAGCAAATTGAAACCTGGGTCGCCGCCTGTAACAGATGCCAAGAGACTCGCTCAGCTCCCCCAAAAGCCCCACCGTTAGAATGGGAAACCCCCAGAGGCCCATGGTCATGCATCCATATTGATTTCGCTGGACCAACAAAAGGGCATACCTTTTTAATTACCGTTGATGCTTACTCAAATTGGCTCGAAGTAAGCAAAATGAAAACCACCACCACAGAAGCCGTCATAAAAAAACTAAACAAACTTTTTGCCACACACGGTCTGCCTGATGTGATAGTCTCAGACAACGGACCCCAGTTTACTGCATTGGCATTCGAGCAATACTTGGCAGAACGTGGCATCCGGCACGCATTGACATTGCCCATTCACCCGGCGGTGAAAAAAAACTATTCAAAGAATTGAACATGGCGACATCCACGAAAAAATCACTAAAATGCTTCTGATCCAACACATCACGCCCAACACCAAGACCAACAAGAGCCCAGCAGAACTACTCATGGGCAGAAGACTCCGGTCACCCCTAGATCATCTGCACCCTGCTTACACCCCAGCGAAACCCCCGGGATCCTCTAGCAAAAACCGTGCCTTCAAGGAAGGAGACACTGTTTTTGCAAAAAACTTTACTGGAGACCCACTATGGCTTCCTGCGAAAATCACCCAGATCACTGGCCCTCGTTCCTACCAGCTCGAAACCACTGATGGCAGGTGTTGGAAACACCATATTGACCAGCTAAGGTTCAGGCTGGCCATTTCTCCCCTCACAGACTCCAACCAAGAAATCAGAGGGGAGGGGGAGAAACTGCAAACTCTGAACAAGAACCAGATTCTGAACAAACAGAACAACCCCCATTAAACAGAAACCAAACATTTAACCAACTAGACTTACCAGTTGACAGGGAGCCGTGGCAGACGGGTTCTTCACCTGGAAGCAGCAGCCGGACAAGCTCTACCAGCCCAGAAAATCCAGGTGGGAGCAACAGAGCAAACGACTCAACCAATCCGGATACACCAGGTGGGAATTGCAGCTATAGGGCCGGCTCACCCTTCCAGGCGGTTCCTTTGAGAAGCTTGAGAGCGACACGGAGCCCGTCCGAACCTGACGATGACCAAAGACATTGTGAACTGCGCAAGTCAAGTAGACAGGTCCGAAGACCGGCCTACTTGCGCGACTACGTTTCCCCGGCCCTCGGACAGAACCAAGAGAGGAGGGGTGTTTTGTACTAGCAGGCGTGAAGGCCTGCATTCCTATTGGTCCGGAGAAGCCGGGCCATGATTGGTCATTATGGGACACTCTGATTGGCTCATATAGAGCTTGCCGCGATTGGCTAACACCAAGCGCGGCAAGCTCAAAAACCTGTCATTGGCTGCCTAGCCACGGCCAGCTCTATAAAAAAAGCAGCCGTGGTTAGGGTTTTGTCTCAGTATCTGGTTGCTTAATAAAGAGCTGTTGTTCACTACTACGACTCTCGTCTCTCCTTGGGACCCACCGCCCAGACTTAACTATTTCCAACATTTATCCGATTTATTATTAAATGTGGTAATTCATCATATTCTGTAAAGTCCTTCGTACAGTTTTGCATAAGATCTGGGGATTTACAAACGCTCCTCATGGGGGCAGTATTGCCTTTATGATGGGAGTTTGGTCCTGTTTTGACCTGCAAAGCTTAGATGGACCAGGTATATCGGTGAAAGTTCACAGTACCTAGCCGAGCCATTCCCGTGGGACTTTCCGTGTTTAGATATTCTCATGGGACTTTCTGCAGCCCTGCTGAGGTAATGCTGCTGAGGTAATGTTGAGGTCATTGTTTTGATTTTGTACTTGCATTTTCTTAAATAAATACTGCTACCCGAGTTCTCTCGGGGCTGGCATTTGCTCAGACGGTTCCCTGCGTCTCATTTCAAGTGCCAGACCACCACAAGTGGTGACCCCGACGTGATAGTTTGGAAGAGCTATACGTTCCGACGTGATAGCTTTGAAAGGCTATACGTTTCCTGCATCCTATACTCATCGTCGCGGACGTCGACTGGGCCCTCATCTTCTTCGCTGGACGGAGATAGATTCTTTTTGTGAGTATGGGGGGAGATCTCTCGAAGGCTCAGACAGAGCACATTAGGGAATTGAGAGGGATCACTTGGAATAGGTTTAAGTTTGGAGTTCATAGTAGAGGACATGAAGTAGGAAAGAAAGAAATTGAGGACTTATTACAGTATGTTTGGAAACATATTCAGTCATATCCAGAGGGAGGTAGTATTAAAGTAGAGTCCTGGAAAAAGATAGGGAAATTTTTGCACGAGGAACCTCGTGCCCCTTCTTCAATTTTGTTAACCTGGAGGGTGGTTATGGATGCGTTAGCTACTCATGAGCAACCGCTCCTAGCACCCCCCGAAGAAGGTTTGCCGCCTTACCATGCGGTACGTTTATTGCCGCCGACAGCACCTCCAGATAAATCCAGAGGACTGTCAGGCACTGAAAATACTTTGTCAGAAGATAAGAGTTTGCCTTTAAGAGTTCAAGTAGATGCAGTTACTGCAGCTATTCAAGAAGCAACTAATAGAGGGGAATTATCAGGAGATGATTTGGTAGAATTTGGAGTGGAGATTCAACTTAATCCAGTAGAAATTGGCGTGGACGTTGCTTTAAATCCGCAGCGCGTGTGGAAGCCTTTACCTCTCAAGATTTTAAAGGAAGTTAAGCAAGCAGCAAAAGAGTATGGTGTTAGATCGCCATATGCTCAGGCATTGTTAGAAGCAGTTGGCTATGGAAATAAAATGATTCCGGCTGACTGGAGAGCTTTATTGAACATGATTTTAACTCCAGCCCAATATTTGGTGTTAGATCAGAAATGGAGACAGCTGGCAGTTCAGAGGGGAACAGCAAATGTTACTGCAGATCAGCTTTATGGAGCTGGTAATTTTACAACAGTAGAACAACAGAGAGATGGAATGCCTGAGGAGGGGTTCGTTCTTCTCCCACAGTTAATTTTACAAGCCCTGAGGGTTCTCCCTGACGGCGAAGGTGGTGAGAAGACCTTTACTAACATCAAACAAGGGAACAATGAACCCTATGAAAATTTCATTAGCAGATTGAAAGTGGCTATTGAAAGGCAAATTGATAATCAATTCGCCCGGAATGAATTGCTTTTGAAGTTAGCGGTAGAACAGGCTAATGCAGATTGCAAAAAGATCCTGAATCCACTTATAGCGAGTGGAGAGCGAGAAATCGCCGATTTAATTAACGCATGTAGAAAGGTGGGGAGTCAGACTTTTAACATGGAGACTTTAGCTCTGGCTCTGCAGGCAGGAAATAATAAAGGAACTTGTTTCAATTGTGGGAAGCCTGGACATTTTAAAGTGCAATGTCGGGCTCCTGGAGGGGGTCAAAATCAGCAAAATGAGAGATCAATGGGACAGGGTGTGACCTAAATCAGTAATCAGTATATCAGATGCTCCTAAAGTTTTTACTGATGGAGGAAAAAAAATTTTTTTTGGTGCTTGTGTTTGGAAAGATAAATTTGGAATTTGGCATACAAAAGTGACATCAGAGCAGAAGTCTGCCCAGCAAGCAGAACTTGCTGCTGTAGTTTTGGCTTTTCAAAATTTTCAAAATCAGGATTTTAATCTAATAGTGGATTCTTTGTATGTATATAATTTGTTACCCTTTGTAGCAGGTTCTTATTTGTCTCCTAGAATATCACCCAATATTCTACGTTTGCTTTTGTTGTTGCAAGGATGTTTGGAGCAGCGTGTGAATGTGTGTTTTGTTGCCCATATTCGTAGCCATAGTAATTTACCTGGAATTTTATCACAAGGCAATGCCAAAGCTGACAGTGCTGTAACTTCAGTTCTCACTGTCCAGCCATGGGACAGCCATAATTATTTTCATCAAAATGCTAAAGCGTTGGCACATCAATTCAAGCTTACTGCTGCAGAAGCTGCTGCCATAATTCAACAATGTCCAACTTGTTCAAAACAGGGCACGGCTATTCCTATGGGAGTCAACCCCAGGGGGTTGAAACCTTCAATGATTTGGCAAATGGATGTTACTCAATATCCATCATTTGCACCCTGGAAGTATATCCATGTGACTGTGGATACTTATTCAGGATTTCTAATGGCTACTCCTCAAAGAGGTGAAGCGGTTAAACATGTCATCAATCATTGCATTAAGACACTTTCAGTTGCTGGTACGCCTCAAACTTTAAAAACAGACAATGGTGCGGCTTATCGGAGCACAGTCTTTGATCAGTTTTGCAAACAGTGGTCCGTGGAACATAAATTTGGGATTCCATACAATTCCACAGGACAAGCTATTGTGGAGCGTCATAATGGCACGCTCAAGAACATGTTAGCTAAATTAAATAAAAAAGGAGGGAAGCTCCTGGGGCTTCCGGCAATTCAAGATCATTTAAATCTTGCTTTGTATACTTTAAATTTTCTAAATTTGTCTGGTAACCCCCCTGCGAGTGCGGCCAGCAGGCATTTTTCTTCTCCTTCTACAGATGCAGTGAGGCCTCGAGTGTTGGTGCGATTTCTTCCGGATCCGGCATGGGTTCCCGCTGAGCTGATTACGTGGGGACGTGGTTATGCAGCAGTAGAACATCTTGGTCAAATTCGTTGGGTTCCTGGTCGATGTGTTCGGCCTGATCATTCGCAGGCGCCTTCGCAGGTGCCAGTGAAGGAGGTTTCGGAGGAGCAGGATGGCGTTCCTGTGGTTCCTGATTCCGTACCTGTGGTTCCTGATTCTCTTGATGCCGGCAATCCAGGCGCGGCGCTGTGAAGGCTGGGAAAAGATGACTGCTTATCTGAGATTGCCAACTTGTATGCAGCAGGTTCCTTTGGGGAATCGGACTAAATTAATCTGCAAACAGCGGCATCCTTTGATTTTTCCAGCATATTGGTCCTGGCATAAGGATCAAGACATTCTTTACTCGGGACCTGATAAGGATATTATATCTTCAGCCTGTGCTACAACTCTGATTCTTTTTAATGTTTCTGTTTCAGACTATGGACAATATTGGTGTCAATTGGAGTTGCCTAAGTTACCTTATACAGACTCTCTATCCCACCTTTGGGAATAGCTATGAACTATGAAGATATTCATATTTTAAATAATTTTACTGTTGCTATGTTTAATGATACTGTTAAGAGTATTAAGATGTTAAATGAAGAAGTGTCTGAAATTCGCCAAGTTACTTTACAAAATCGTTATGCTTTAGACATAATGTTAGCTGCTAAAGGAGGAGTTTGTGCTTTAATTCATTCACATTGTTGTGTTTTTATACATAATTATGAGCCTAACATTACAAGAACTGTTCATGATATGGAAGACCGCATAGCTGAACACGAAGCAGGAAAAGATGGCTTCAATAAGTCACTTTGGGCTTTGCTATGGGATTGGCTTCCTGACAGCTCATGGTTACGTTTATTGCTTCAATTAGTTGTAATAATTGTTATTATACTTATTATGTTATGTTGCTGTATTCAATGTATTCCTAATCTATTTCAAATGTGTACCTCAGCTTTTCAACGTATGAGACCAAGTTGCGAGGGAACTGTGTATTATGCCACTAAAACACCCCCTATCTTTGAATAAATAAAAAAGGAGGGAATGTGGTAATTCATCATATTCTGTAAAGTCCTTCGTACAGTTTTGCATAAGATCTGGGGATTTACAAACGCTCCTCATGGGGGCAGTATTGCCTTTATGATGGGAGTTTGGTCCTGTTTTGACCTGCAAAGCTTAGATGGACCAGGTATATCGGTGAAAGTTCACAGTACCTAGCCGAGCCATTCCCGTGGGACTTTCCGTGTTTAGATATTCTCATGGGACTTTCTGCAGCCCTGCTGAGGTAATGCTGCTGAGGTAATGCTGCTGAGGTAATGTTGAGGTCATTGTTTTGATTTTGTACTTGCATTTTCTTAAATAAATACTGCTACCCGAGTTCTCTCGGGGCTGGCATTTGCTCAGACGGTTCCCTGCGTCTCATTTCAAGTGCCAGACCACCACATTAAACATTCTTGCAATTCTTGTTGGGGGTAGGTTCCACCTGTAAAACATCTTATACAAATTTTCTTTGTATGCAGTTGACATTGTCATTTTATAATTTTGAAACCATAATTTTTGCCATTTCTCTAGTTCAATCCCATATTCAAAATTTTCCCCCCAAGCAATCATTGTTTCTTTAACTTGCTCCTCCTCTAATTTAAACTCTAGTAAATGCCCATAAAGTTTTTAAATTACCTTTTCATCAGTACCTGTCAAAATTTTATCTAAATCAGTCAACTTATCATAGAAACTTTCTGTTTTAAGATCTTGATCAAATCTAGAATGTATTTGCACATATGAAAACCAATTCATCCTTCTACCTTGCTCTTCCAATTCTTGCATAGATTTAAGTTCACCCTTTCCATTCAGTATCTCCCCATATCTAACTGTTTGTTCCTTTTTATATGTTATTGGATAAGAAAAAGCTTCAATAGTAGATAACCAAAGTGGAATTTTTAAGTAATATTGCTTTTTAATCTTCTCCCAATTTAATAGCCAATGCCTCTTGAATATAATATC
>NC_141991.1:135176320-135209639 GCF_049901715.1 Pseudonaja textilis
GCCACCCATAAGCAACTATTTCCAGCCTACCCTAGCCTTCTACTTTGCTTCAAAAATGACTTCTCACAAGAATATCTGATTACTCTGCGGCTGCGACAACAAGGACTCTCAGCATATCATGCGTCTCCTCCACTCCCTCCATGGAAAGCTGTATTTGGAAATGCCTTATCCGAGGGTGCTAAAATTTGGCTTGTAGGTTCAAAGGCTCTATCTGGTTGAGACAGAACATCTACAAAGATCCCTGTGTGGAGTTCATGGGTCTTCTTGGTGCACAAATTCCAGGGGAAAAGGGCTCAGGAAAATTTATCAGTGACAATCTTTGGTTGCCTCCAAGACTTACAAAATTATCTCCCTTTCTTAACTTACTTAAAATAAAACATGAGTGCTCCACCTTGAAATGTAGATTATACCACATCCCAGCTTTAACCCAAACTCTGTTGCTTTTAGATCAACAGGCAACTTTCCAGATATTGGTAAAATCCAGCTCTCAGCAGATCTATTGATGGAAAATAGAGTTCAATAATATCAGAAGTATTGCTTATATTTCCTACTTTTAGACTTTCATTCAACATTTTATCTCCAGCAGTGAAGGAAGGGAACCTGAATTACCACCAGCAATATCCACTCAATGCCTATTGTATTGTGTGAATGATTTTTGAAACTATATTTGGAAATAAAAACAGATTATGCCAAATCTTATTTCATTTTTTGACAAAGTGACTAAAATTAGTAGACAAGCCAAATTCTGTGGTCATAGTATACTTAGACTTCAGCAAGGCTGTCATTACTCTGTGGAGCCTGAGTCTGCGGAGGAGAATGAGTTGGAACTGGGACCAATGGAAGTTGAGCGTGCGGCTTTGTTGGCTCCAGAGGAATACAGGGAGGAGCAGGACGAGGCAGCCCCAGGTCCCTTGGGCCTGGGATGGCTTGCCAGCAGGGAAGAATGGGGGCAGGACAACCAAGAGAGGGGTGAAGAGAGGGCAAGAAGTGGAGAGGAAGAGCAACAGAATTCAGGCAATGAACAAAGGCTGTCCTCTCCTGATCCCCAAGCACAGAGAGTGGAGAGGAGGCAGGAGCGGCACAAGACACACCTTAAGGAGATGCCGTGGGGAGGGGCGCTTGTTGGGAACAAGCACTGAACTCATGGAGTTTTGTGTGCCTTTGCCAACTTCTGGAATTTGCTGGTCTCCTTGCCTTGTTGCTGTTTTGTTCCCTCTGCCTTGTTGGCCTCCTTGCCTTGAAGTAATTGTGCTAATGGTATTTTGCTGGACTACTCACAGCCAGAGGCTGCTGGAGGTTATGTGAGTGCTTTGTTCTGGGACTTGCCATAAAAGTGGGAGTGTTTGGGGGAAAGTTGGAACAATAAACGGGAGTTTGAACAATCAGCTGGTTGTGTTGCCTCTGTGCCCTGCCCCAAATCATCACAAAGGTGTTCAACAAAGTAGACTACTGGTTTGTTCCTCGTTGGAGTCAGAGTGGAACCCGTGATCGTGCATGGTTTTGTCCGAGCTCACTTGCTGGAGGGCCCCGATTGGGACCAGAACCACCCTGGTGGGGTGGTGAAGAAGGGGAAATCACCTGGAGGATCAAGGGGAGTCACAACTCCCCTCCCAGACAGGAAAATCCTACCCAAGGCAAGCTGTAGCAGTGGTCCTAAAATGGCCACCACGAAGACAAAGAACACTCCGGGAAACTAAGTTCTGTGCTGGAGCAGAGAAGTAGCGAGCAGAGTGTGAACCAGGCAAAGGACATCGCTTTTGAGGTACCCCGGTATTAAAATAAAGGGCTATCTTGGAGGGAAGTGTGTGGAAGCGGCGACTAGAGAAAGTGAGAAAGAAATCTTATAAAACTTGGATTGGATTACTTTGGAGGAAAAAATTTAAAGGAAAATACTTTAACACAAGAAAGGTTTAGAAATTAAACTGGATAACTATTGAATTATGGGCTCTTAAAGGGCATAATTAAATGCTGAAATTGAGTGTGTTGAAAAGAAAAGAACAGCTACTGACTAAAATTAGCAAACTTAATAAAAGTATTATATTCAATAAAGAAAGTTAAAGGTAAAAAGACTCAAGAGCGCCACCTGATGGTACAGGAAAACTTCAGTACGTTTTAAAAAGTGTCTGGTCTTCTCAAGAGTTTGGATTTTGGAACTTAAAAGCAAATAAAAGAAACTTGATTATTGTTATAGAACCATCGGAACAAAGATTCAAGAGTATGGATTGTTGAAAATAAATCCAAAAGATATTGGCTGAAATAATATACTGGACTCTGAGATTGAATATATCTATTAAAGAAGAGGATTTTAACTATTAAGGAAGAGGGGGAAAAGGGGGAAAAAAGGAGAAGATATAATGGATAAACTATTTGTTGATATAAGATTGGACTTACAAAAGTCAAGATTGGATTTGCAAGATATAAGGGACATGATAAAAATTAAACTTGAAATGTGCAATTGTCTACTAGAGAAATTAGAAATGGTGACTCAGCATACACAAGAACAAAATAAACCAGAGGGGGAGGAGTTCTATAAAGAAGAAGATGCAAAAGTTGCTCTCATCAGAAAAGGGGACTTTGGACCACTGAGCAACAGACCAGGTCTGTTTTTCTTTAGCCCAGGTAAGATGCTTCTGACATTGTTTGTTGTCCAGGAGTGATTTGACAAGAGGAATACGACATTTGAAGCCCATGTCCAGGATCCGTCTGTGTGTGGTGGCTCTTGATGCACTGACTCCAGCCTCAGTCCACTCCTTGTGAAAGTCCCCACCACTTTTGAACGGCCTTTTCCTGACAATCCTCTCCAGGCTGAGGTCATCCCTGCTACTTGTGCACCTTTTTCTTCCACACTTTCCCTTCCACATAACTTTCTATTAATGTGCTTTGATACAGCACTTTGGGAACATCCAACTTCTTTTGCAATTACCTTTTGAGGCTTTCCCTCCTTATGGAGGGTGTCAATGATGGTTTTCTGCACAACTGTCAGGTCAGCAGTCTTTCTCATGATTGGGATTCCTACTGAACCAGACTGAGAGGCCATTTAAAGGCTCAGGAACCCTTTGCAGGTGTTATGGCTTAATTAGCTGATTAGAGTGGGACACTTTGAGCCTAGAATATTGAACCTTTTCACAATATTCTAATTTTCTGAGATTGTGCATTTTGGGTTTTCATGATCTGTAAGCCATAATCATCTCAATTACGCCAAATCATGGCTTGAACTATCTTGCTTTGCATGTAATGAATCTATCTCATATATTAGGTTCACCTTTTAAGTTGCATTACTGAAATAAATGAACTTTTGAGTGATGTTCTAATTTTTTGAGTTTCACCTGTAAATGACTTACTGTAGATGAGGGAATAGAAGGGGAGGTCATCAAATTTGGAGATGACACTAAGCTAGCAGAAATAGCCAATATCCCAGACTCAGGATCCAAAAAGATCTTGACAGACTTGAACGATGGGCCCTATACAACAACATGAAATTTAATGTGGAGAAAGCAAGATTTTACACCTGGGCAGGAAAAACCAAAGGTACAAGTACAAGTTGCAGGAATCAGGTATTGCCAGTCTAGAGAAAAGAAGGACTGGGATGTATTCAAGTAGAAAAGGGGGTCCAGCTATTCTCCAAAGTATCAGAAGGCAAGACAAACAATGGATGGAAACTAATCAAGGAGAAAAGCAACTTGGAATTTTGGAGAAACTTCCTAACAGTGAGGACAATTACTATCAGGGGTGGGATTCAAAATTTTTAACAACTGGTTCTGTGGGCGTGGTTTAGGTGTGGGCATGGCTTGGGTCATGTGACTGGGTGGACATGGCTGTGTGGCTATTGGCTGGATGTGGCCAACTGAATATCACTCATATCGAGGCATGCATCTTCTTGCCTGGCCTCTCATGACTGTGGGGATGCTGCAACAGTCGTAAGTGTGAAAAATGGTCGTAAGTCACTTTTTTCAGTGCCATTGTAACTTTGAATGGTCACTCCACACAAGCAAAGTACCAGCAAAGGAGGGGAAAAAAACTCCAGAGACGTTCCTGAGACAGGAAGTCTAGTCCTGCCAAGAACGTAATCAGGGTTAATGGAGAGGCAGTTTCTGTAGGCAACACCAGAATCCTTCCTGCCTTCCTTACAAGATTAGGCCAGTAATTTCTTCTAACAACCAGTTCTCCAAACTGCTTAGAATGTTAACAACCGGTTCTAGTGAATAGATGCGAACTGGTAGAATCCCACTGTTAAGTTTGAGGAATGAGAAGCTAGACCAGAGCATTTAAACAAGGAAGGCTTTATTCCGTAGAACAAAGGGCTGTCACGTCTGCATACTAACAAGCAGACATACCCAGCGAACAGCAACTGGCTCGACCTAGCAGCCGGCTTTTATAGCCGGCTGTCGAAGGGAGCCAGCCAATGGGAGCTGTAAACGCCCCCGCAGTATGAACGGACCTGGTTGGGAACTGGGGTCAGCCCCAAGGACATAACACCCCTTTCCCCCAGATACGAACATGAATAGTCCTTTAAATATGCTGGTGGCTTGTGCGGGCGCCTGGACCGGCGCAGTTCAGGTGAGACACTAAGTGGCTCAGAGTTAGGAGAACCTGGACTGGTGGGTGCTGGAGAGAGGGGTTGCTCCGGGACCTGGCCTGGCGTCAGTGAATAGTCTCTGCCATCGGGTTGGTTAGTAACACAGTCATTGTCCGGCAACCCGGTGGCATTGCTGGTTGGCAAAACCAGTGACTCCGGTGAACGGTCCCGGTCTACCGTCTGTTCCCTTGGCTCGGTCGGAGGTGACTGGCTCCACAGCTGGTCTCCGACCGGATTCTGGTGTGGCGACTGGACATCTACTGGAGCCCATGGTTCAGCATTGGTATGGCCGCTCTGGCGCTTCCTTATCTGGTCCAGATGTCTCCGCCAAACTCACCCGTCCTCCAGTTGAACTTGGTACGACCTCGGACCGGTGATGGCCACGATTCTCCCTGGTACCTACAGCGGATCACCGGCGTAGTTCCTGACAAATACTGGATCCTGCAATACAAAATCTCTGACTCTGCTGTCAGACCCGATAGGAGTGTCAGGGCAATAGTGGGGATGCAGCCTGTCTAACACAGTTCTCAGGCGTCTGCCCATTAGGAGCTCGGCAGGAGACTTGTTTGTAACCGTACAGGGAGTTGTGTGTTGGCTCATGAGGAAACGGGAGAGCCTGGAGTGCCAGTCCTCATGATTGAATCTGGCCAACGCCTCCTTTGTTGACCTAACAGCTCTCTCTGCCAGCCTGTTGCTAGCAGGATGAAAAGGAGCCGTGAAGATGTGCCGGATGCCCAGGTGGGTGACATACCGGCTGAATTCTGTAGACGTAAATTGGGGCCCATTGTCCGAGACTAGGGTGTCAGGCAGCCCGTGTGTTACAAATAAGCGGGTCAGGGCTTGGACAACTGCCCGGGTGGTGGTCGTGGGTAGTAGGGCTACATCGATCCACTTGGAATATGAATCCACGACCACCAAGAAGGTCCTGCCGTGCATTGGCCCGGCCAAGTCTATGTGCAGCCGTGACCACGGCGCGTTGGCACTCTCCCACTTGGTGGGGGTGGTGATTGGCGGTGCTGGCCTGGATTCCTGACAGGGACGGCAAGAGCTTACCCACTTGGCGATCTCGTCATCCATGCCCGGCCACCAGACGTAACTTCGAGCCAATGCCTTCATCCGGACGATGCCTGGGTGGCCCTCGTGCAGCACCTTCAGGACAGGTGTGCGAAGTGAGTTGGGAATGACAACTCTGGTTCCCCACAGCAGGCAGCCCTGTAAACTAGAAAGTTCTTGCTGGCGGGCTTTAAATGGTGTGAATTCAGTTGTAAAGTTAGTGGCCGGCCACCCCCTCCATACCCAGTCCAGAACCTGGGCGATTGTTTTGTCTTTTTTGGAGTGAAAGGCGATGTCGTCCGAGGTGACAGGCAGGTCGAGCTCGCTGACATCGAAGATGGCATGGACTGGAGCCAGGTCCTCCACAGGGGCTGGCAGTGGGCAGCGGCTGAGGGCGTCGGCATGGCTAAGGTTTTTTCCTGGGCGGTGAACGAGTTTGTACGAGTAGGCCGCCAGGAATAAGGTCCACCTTGTCATCCTGGGTGACAAGACTTGGGGTGTTTGTTTGTCCCCCGATAGTAGTCCCAGAAGCGGCTTGTGGTCTGTGATGAGTTCGAATTTATGACCAAAAAGAAATTCGTGGAATTTTTTTACCGCAGCAACTGCGGCTAGTGCTTCTTTATCAATTTGACTATAATTTCGCTCGGTTGGTGAGAAGGTTCTGGAAAAGAAGGCGATTGGCGCCTCAGAGCCGTTGGGCAGTCTATGGCTTAAGACAGCCCCAATCCCGAAGGGGGATGCATCTGCTGCTAAAACTAAAGGGAGGCGCTGGTCGAATTGTATTAGGACAGCGTCTGAGGTGAGCAGTGATTTGACAGCTTTAAAGGCATAATCCTCTTTGGGTCCCCAATGCCACGGTGTGTTTTTGTCTAGTAGTCTGTGTAACGGTTCGCCTACCGATGCTTTGTGGGGTAGGAATGACGCGTAGAAATTTAATAGGCCAAGGAATGCCTGTAGTTCAGTCTTTGTGGAGGGTGTGGGTGCCTCGTGGATGGCTTTGACTTTAGATTCCACCGGGTGGATACCAGAGGCGTCTATTCTATACCCAAGAAAGTCCACCTGTTTAGTGGCGATGGCACATTTCTCCCTTTTTAGTTTGAGGCCATGCTGCCTGAACTTGTCTAATACCGCTCTAACTCTATGGAAAAGTTGGGGTCTGTCCCTGGCTGAGACCAATATGTCGTCAAAATAAGGAACCACGCCAGGGAGGCCTTGAAGTATCCGTTCCATTAATGACTGGAAAATGCCTGGGGCAACACTAACGCCAAATTGGAGACGCTTGCACCTGAATGCCCCTCTGTGAGTGACAATAGTTTGTAAATCGGCCATTTGACTGTCAACAGGAAACTGTTGATAAGCTTGTGACATATCCAATTTGGCGAAAATGGTGCCAGGCTCAAACGTGTGGAGTAGATGCTGTATTACCAGAACTGGGTAAGCGCTTACCTGTAGGTAGTGGTTTATTGTGGTCTCATAATCAGAACAAATTCTTAGACTGCCATCCTTTTTTAGGGGTGTAACAATTGGGGTCTCCCATTTAGCAAAATCTGTGGGCTCAATTACCCCCTGTTGGAGCAATTTGTCCAGTTCCGCGTCCAGTTTAGGGCGCAGCGCAAATGGTACTCTGCGTGGTTTTAAACGGACGGGAACTGCTTGGGGGTCCACTGAAAAGGAAATTGGTGTGCCGTTGTAACAACCTAATTCGTTGCTGAATACGTCAGCGTAATCCGTAAATAGGGAGTCAGTATCGGAAGTTGAGACAGCATGGACTCCCGTTAAGCTAAGGCCGAGATAGGGGAACCAATCCAACCCCAAAAGGCTAGGGAGGCCACCGTCAACAACCACTAAGGGTAGGTGGCCTTTAAAGGATTTGAATTTAACGAGGAACTTGCCTTTTCCCAGTACTGGAATGTTCCTCCCTTGATAGTCCTCAAGGTAAGACGGCTCTTCTGGAGTTGGCTCTTAGACAAGTTGGGTCGGATTTTCTTAAGTGTCTTCCACGAGATGATCGAGAGCGCAGACCCGGTATCGACCTCCATGAGGCATGGTTTACCTTCTAAATGAATAGAAAGTGTGATTTTGTTAGGTGTTAGAAAAGTGTGATTAGCTTGGTAGCAAGTGTAACAATTTTCTACTTGCCTTAGTGGTTCTGGGTGAACGTAAGAAGACGAAGGCTTCAGTGGTGCCCCGTGTGCTGCCTGGCAGGCTCTGGCGATGTGGCCTTTCTTGCTGCAGTTGTTGCAGGTGGCATTTCTGAACCTGCAAGACGTCCGGGCATGGGGACCCCCGCAGGACAGGCATAACAGGATGTGTTTAGGGGCGTGGCTGTTCCCGTGCCTTGCTCCTACCTGTGGTTGCCTCAAAGGTTTGAGGCGATGAACATCCGTGTGATCAGAAGGGTCTTCTTCACTCACAGCTTCCTCGGAGTGGACAGTGGCAGAGCTGGGTTTGGGGGTGGTCCCCTGGATTTCTGCGGCTGACTGGGTCGCTAGTTCTGCGGCCAAGGCTTCTTCAACCGCTTGGGAGAGGTTGAGATCTTTTCTGGCCAACAAACGCCTCTGCAGTCTTGAGTCTTTGACCCCACACACGAGTTGATCAAGTAACATGTCGTCTAGGTAATTTTTGAACTCGCAGTGGAGAGCTGCTGTCCTCAGGGCGGCCATGTATTGATTGATGGATTCTCCATCTGCTTGTTTCCTCATCCGGAAGGCAAAGCGTCTCGCGATTTGCGAAGGTTTAGGAGCGTAATGATTTGATAGCGTTTCCAGCAGCTCTGGCCAAGGAACGTTCTTGATTTCCCATGGGGCGAAGAGGGCTGTAGTGGTATCAAAAACTGCAGCCCCGCAGTAGCTGAGGAAATACGACTTGATTCGGTGTTCCGCTGTATCAGCTAGACCGATGGCATCAATGTAGTGGTTGAAGCGGTTTCTATAAGAGTCCCACTTTTCTTCATCCGGTTTAAAGGGCGGGAATGCTGGGTGAGCGTTCATATTGGCGTTGTAGTCTAGGGTAGACTGCTCCCTCTCTCTGGGTATACGTGGCCCCAAACGTGTTAGAGTGAGCGCAGGCAGCTGTGGTTAAAGCGATTCACCTGGCTCCGTGACTTCAGCTCTGTGTTTGTGAGCGTTAAAGCTCTCGCTGTAGCATCGTGACTATCAGCAATCTCTTTTCTCTTGTATTTTGAATCTCGCGCTCCCGGAGAGCGTTGGCGGCTGCGCTGACAGAGATTCAAATTTCACGCTCTCAGGGCACGTGGGCGGCTGTGGATACAGCGCCGGTCTTGCTGGAGTACAAATTCAAACGACAGCAGTTTGAATTTCGCGCTCTTTACCAGAGCGGGGCGACTGTAGCAACAGCGCCTGACTTCACTCTCTCTCTCTCTGTAGCTTCCTGAGCGAGCGGCTACAGACGCTTCACTTTCACTCAGCTAACTAGCGAACTGACCGAGCTCTCTGCTTCGCGGCTGCGGTTCAGTTGCTAATAGTGATTCAGCTCGATAGAATGCTTCTGGCTAGCGTATCCCACCCTCGTCGCCAGTGTTAAGTTTGAGGAATGAGAAGCTAGACCAGAGCATTTAAACAGGAAGGCTTTATTCCGTAGAACAAAGGGCTGTCGCGTCTGCATACTAACAAGCAGACATACCCAGCGAACAGCAACTGGCTCGACCTAGCAGCCGGCTTTTATAGCCGGCTGTCGAAGGGAGCCAGCCAATGGGAGCTGTAAACGCCCCCGCAGTATGAACGGACCTGGTTGGGAACTGGGGTCAGCCCCAAGGACATAACACCCACCCCTGATTACTGTCTTGCCTTCAGAAGTAGGTGCTACATCACAGAAGGTTTCTAAGAAAAGATTGGACAACCACCTCTCTGAAATGGCATAGGGTTTCCTGCTTGAGATTGGACTAGAAGACCTCCAGGGTCCCATCCAACTCTATTCTGATTGATTGAAATAAGGGATGCCTCATCCACAATACAATAGACTGCAGTATGAGACAAGGATAAAGCCATCTGCTCATCATGCCATATTTCTCATCCTATCAGAAGTAAGTTGCTCCTGCACTACAGTATTGAAAAAACAAACCTTTGGTCCCAATCTTTATGATGCTTCAATTGTTTCTTTCAGTGTAACCAGAAAGTGACATCTTTCATTTCACTGCAGAGGTTGAACCATTGTCTGCAGAGTATTTGAATGTGTGCACAGCATTCCATCATCTTTATTTATTATTATTAAATTATTACAAAATAAAATGTAAATTTATGTAGCTGTACATCTCACATAAAAGAAACATGGTGGCTTCTAATCACATATCACTTGATGTCTGCCATCACCACTGACCATTGCTCATTTTGGCTGGAAATGACAGAACAATAACTGGACACCTGATATTGAGACTAACTGGAATAAAATGCCTATAGTGCAAGATTCCTCCTTTCCTGTTTGTAGTAGCCAGGAATAAAATTCCCTCTTTCCAGGTCACCATGACTCTCTTTATCTGTAGCGTAGAAGTCAACACAAACAGAACTAAGTTAACTTTTAACATAATGAACACAAACACATGGCCTCTATAAAAAGGAGCAAAAGAAAAAACCGAGCAATGCTTCTCTCATTTCTGCATTTGGTGGAAGAGATGGGAGATGGCGGCAATCCTGGACAGCCTTGTCTGAACTGGGAAGCTAAGCTGAATCAGACCAGGTTAGTATGTGGAGATATCCAGGGAATTGGAAATCTGGTCCAATTTTCGATCCATGGCAGTCTACTTCTATATTAGAGCCAAGGAAATGACGTGCAAAGGCTTCCTAGGAAATGATATGCGTTTGAATCCTGAGCTGTGAATGCTTCTTTGAAGGAGGAGATGATTCTGCCTGCTTTGAAAGAAGTAGTGGTCCTCTTTCCTTAAGAAGCAGTGGCTCACTTCCACAGACCTTGAGAATTCCTCTCTGACCTCAGACCTTTAGTTCTGAGGGGAGGATGTTGAGTTGTAGCTAGGCCTACAGCTTCAAGGGTACCTAAGACCTTATCTAGAACTTTTCAGTCGGATTTCAGGCCAGGTTACAGTACTGAGACTTGATTGTGATTGCACTTCTTGGGGATCCTCTGGCAGGTGGTCCTCCTGGATCTCTTGGCAGCTTTGAATCAGTGGTGGATTCAAATTTTTTTACTATAGTGGTTCTGTGGGCATGGCTTGCTTAGTGGGCGTGGCCAAGGGTGGGATTCAAATTTTTTTACTACCAGTTCTGTGGGCGTGGCTTGGTGGTCATGTGACTGGGTGGGTGTGGCTATGTGGTCATGTAACAGGGTGGGTCAAAAGAGAGCAACTCACTTTAACAATGCTCTTGGAGTATGAGGTTGGACTAGATGACCTCTGAGGTGCCTTCCAGCCCTGGATTGCTGTGCTGTTTCAAAGCATCCTCTGAAGATGCATCTAGTGCCAGGGTTTTTGGTCCTTCCATCCCCTCGTTTTTCTCTCCCTCCCTCCCTCCTTTCCTCCCTCCATCCATTCCTATTCACTGTCCCTTCCCTTCCCTCTTTCTCCCTTCCCTCTCTTTCTTTCTTTCTTTCTTTCTTTCTTTCTTTCTTTCTTTCTTTCTTTCTTTCTTTCTTTCTTTCTTTCTTTCTTTCTTTCTTTCTTTCTTTCTTTCTTTCTTTCTTTCTTTCTTTCTTTCTTTCTTTCTTTCTTTCTTTCTTTCTTTCTTTCTTTCTTTCTTTCTTTCTTTCTTTCTCTCTCCTTTCCCTCCCTCCTTCCTTTCCTTCCTTCCTTCCTTCCTTCCTTTCTCTCTCTCCCCTGCTTTCTTTCTCCCTTCCCTTTCTTTCTTTCTTTCTTTCTTTCTTTCTTTCTTTCTTTCTTTCTTTCTTTCTTTCTTTCTTTCTTTCTTTCTTTCTCTCTCTCTCTTCCCTCCTCCTCCTTCCTTCTTTCTTTCTTTCTTTCTTTTTCTTTCTTTTTTCTTTCTTTCCTTCCTTCCTTCTTCCCTCTCCTTCCTTCTTCTTCCTTCTCTCCTCCTTTCCTCTCCTCCCTGCTTTCTTTCTTTCTTCTTCTTCTTTCTTTCTTTCTTTCTTTCTTTCTTCTTTCTTTCTTTCTTTCTTTCTTTCTTTCTTTCTTTCTTTCTTTCTTTCTTTCTTCTCTTTCTCTTCTCTTTCTTTCTTTCTTTCTTTCTTTCTTCACACACCCCACCCTCGTGCTGTTTTGGGCCTAGGAAGCCTACCACAAGCCTCAGGGGAGCCAAAATATATTTGTGGCCTTATGGAAAATATCCTGTTCTTCCCAAGATACTGACCCCCAGGTATGCTGGAATGCAAGTAGGCCTCAATATATGAACATTTGTTGAATGATGCTTTGAAGGTCACAATTTGGGACCTTCCCAGCCAGCTTCTGCCAAGCAAAGTCAATGGGAGAAGTTTGATTCACTTGACAAGCACAGTAAAAACTATAACATTGGGACCAACCATATGATGCCTTTCTTAATGGCTGCGTCCCTTAGCGACCAAAATCCCAATCCCAACTATAGTTGTAAATCAAGGACTACCTGTACATCTATAATCCCTTGGCCCCTTCAGTCACAATGGGAGGTGGTGGGTTATATATAGAGAATGCTAGATTGTGGAATGCTGACAGAAGTATACATGAGAGATCCGCTTAGTAATTCCAACTCTTAATAGTTACTGGCTACAGCCTATTTGCACAGTAAAGAATAGAATAGAATAGAATAGAATAGAATAGAATAGAATAGAATAGAATAGAATAGAATAGAATAGAATAGAATAGAATAGAATAACAGAGTTAGAAGGGACCTTGGAGGTCTTCTACTCCAACCCCCTCCTCAGGCAGGAAATCCTATACCACTTCAGACAAATGGTTGCCCAATCTCTTCTTAAAGAAGAGTGTTGGAGCATTCACAACTTCTGGAGGCAAGTTATTCTACTACAATGAACAGGAATAAGCATGCATGGTGGAAATGGAGAAATTCCCTAAGATTCAATTGAAAGAATGGATTAGTAAACTAAAAGAAAATCAGTTATATAAATGGGAAGACTGAAAGAACAAGATAAAGAATATAACACAACTAAAGAATGTTTTATCAGATATTAAATTAAATTGGTTGAATTTAATACAATTGATAAAAATGGAAGACAGATTCGAGGAGAAAGATAGTTAACCAAATTTGAAATGATTATAAAAGAATGTGAGGTGAATGAAGAATATATAGGTAAAGGAAGAATTGGGAAAATATATAGAATATTAACTGAATTAGAAGAGCAGGCAAAAGGTTTAAAATTAATTTGGGAATCAGATTTAGGAGAAATAAATGATAATGATTGGAAAAATATTTGGAATAGAAGAGTATATAAGAATATGTCAGAGTTAAGGAAAATGGATATAAGTGATATGGAGGTGGTACCTAACACCATTTAAATTAAATCAAATAGATGTTAAATATACAAATATTTGTTGGAGGTGTGAGAAACAGGTTGGAACATATAAACGTATGTGGTGGGATTGCGATAGTGCACAAAAAAAATGGGACATGGTGTTTAAGGAACTTACTTTGTATGGAAATTTAGATATGTCACCGAGGATTGCATGGTGATGGAAAACAGGATATAAATGAAACAAAAAAGGAATTGATTGTAAATTTGATAATGGCAGCTAGATTAGTGATGGCTAAATATTGGGGAGGAAATTGGGATATTCAAAGAAATGAGTGGTATGAAATTTGGAGTATGGCAACAAATGATAAATTAACAATGGAAATTAAATTTTCAAAAGGGATGATTAAAGTAAACAATTATAATGAAATATGGGGGGATTTTATAAAAACAGTGATGGTGGAAGGCAAAGGGAATCAACCTACTCAAGACCAGGACCAGATGGGATTCCAAGGGAGTTGTACAAGGCAATAGCAGAACAAATAGGACCTCTTATGGTGGAAGTTTTTAATGACGTTTTATTGGTAGCCAGGATGCCGGACTCATGGAGGGGAGGGGGGCATTGATTTCACTGATCCCGAAGGAGGATTCAGATCCCCAATATATACATAATTATAGGCCGATTTCACTGTTAAATACTGATTACAAAGTGAATATTTTGTAATATTCACTTCTATTATAGCAAGTAGACTAAAAAGAATGTTAAATGAGCATATATATGAAGATCAAAATGGATTTCTCCCGACCAGACAAATCAGGAACAACTTAAGAATAGTATTAGATGTCTTAGAATTTTACAAAGTCCACCCCGAAAAACAAATTGCACTTATGTTTTTCAATGCAGAGAAGGCCTTCGATAATTTAAATTGGCACTTTTTAATCCAAAAAATTTATAATATGAATTTAGGCACCAAATTTGAAAATATTATAACAACCATTTATGATACACAACAGCCTAATATTATAAATAAATGGGGAATATACCCGCCCAATAAAAATAGAAAATAGAGTCAGACAGGGCTGCCCATTCTCACCCCTTCTCTTCATATTATCATTAGAAGCATTACTAATGCGAATTAGACAGAACCCAGACATAAAAGAATTAAAGGTTAAGAAAGAAGAATATAAGTTGCAAGCGTTTGCGGATGCTATGATTTTTTTCATTGAGGAACCAATAGAAAGAGGACAAAAATTGATGAGTGAATTACAACAATTGAGAGCAGTAGCAGGACTTAAAATTAATAGGAAGAAAACAAAATTAATGACTAAAATTTAACAGAAAAACAGAAAATAGAACTAGAAGAAGTTATGGGAATACAAGTGATAAAGAAAGTTAAATATTTAGGAATATGGTTGACAGCACATTGTAAGACACTTAAGGAAAATAATTATGATAAATTGATGCAACGGGTAAAGAAGGATTTAGAAACATGGGGCAAGCTACAACTTTCATTATTAGGCAGGATTGCTGCTATTAAAATGAATATTCTTCCAAAATTCCTATATATATATTTCAGACGATCCCAATCAAAGTACACAATTTTTTTGGAAGAACTTAATAAAATACCTATAAAATTTATCTGGCAAGGGAAAAAACCTAGAATAAATTTAAAGGCAATGCAGGATATGAAGAGCAGGGGAGGGCTGGCACTTCCAAATTGGGAGTTGTATTATAGTGCAGCCTCTTTAGTATGGTTGAAGGAATGGGTGAATTTAACCAATAAGAGAATATTATTCTTAGAAGGCCATGACTTGCAGAGGGAGTGGCATGCTATTTTATGGGATGTAGGGAAAACTAGCCAGAAATATTTTCACAGACACCTAATAAGAGACTCATTATTAACTCATTGGAAGAAAATACAGAAAAAACACTATTTAAAAATACCAATTTGGAATTCAGCAATGGAGGCGATGATTCATCCAAATAATCTGAATGTCACTGAAATGATTAAATATAAGGACCAATTGGATACACAAGGAAATTTGAAATCGCGGCAAGAAATTCAAGAGAGGGAACTAAAAATTGATCAGTGGGCATATCTTCAAATTCAAAGTAGATATGAACAGGACAAGAAAGAATTTGGAATTAACAATAAACTCCAGCATAGATAAAATTTTATTAGGATCAGGCAAAAAAAATATAACAAAATTTTATAATTACTTAATAGAAGTAGAATTAGAAGAAGAAATTGTAAAAGGGAACATGATAGCCTGGAATAGGAATATAGGACGTAGCATCACCATAACAGAATGGGAAAAGGTCTGGGGTAGAAATAATAAAATTACCAAATCGGTAGCATACAAAGAAAACGCCTATAAAATGTTTTATAGATGGCATCTTCCTCCTTCGAAATTAGCGAAGATGCACCCCAATATAAGTCCAAATTGCTGGAAATGCAAAAAAAAAAAGAGGGAACATATGTGGTGGTCCTGTACGGAAGCTCAAAAATATTGGCAGAAAATTAGAAATTGGCTGGAAGAAATGACAAGACAACAGATTGAATTCAAACCAGAGTCCTTTCTGTTAGGGATCTTTGATAAACAAATATCCAAAAAGTGAAATATACAATAATGCACATGTTGACAGCGGCCAGATTGGCTTTTGCACAATGTTGGAAGCAACCTCATGTTCCATCAGAGGAGATGACAATTCAAAAAATTTCAAGTTGTGCAGAAATGGACAAATTAACTTTGGCATTAAAAAATAAAGACACTTCAAAATACTACAACAGCTGGAACTGCTGGTACAAATGGATAGACCAAAGATAGACTTCACACTAAAAGGCAAAAGAGAATAGGATAAATCCATTTTAGTGATATACAGATATATGTAAGGATTAGGTGTGTGTATAGGGCATAAAATAAGGATAAAAAAGAGGTCTTACAAACTGTTGAAGATGAGAATGTTTTTAATTTTCTATTTTTTTCTTTCTATTTTCTTCTCCCTTTCTTCTTTTTCTCTCTTTCATTTATGTATGTGTTGTTGGTTTGTTTTAATTGTAAAATCAATAAAATTTATTTTAAATAAATAAATAAATAAATAAATATACCAAAGAGACATAGTCAAATATTATGAAAGCAAATTCATATCATACTCTTTCAAAATGATTGTTTGGAAATCCATATATCTTATTATACTTTTGCAATATGACTATATCAACTCCTACAATCTTAATCTCAAGGAGACAGGTTATAATTTTTTCTCAGATCAAGATCATGCCTTGGGCTCTGAATCTGAAGAAGGTTCTCTTCTGTTCTCTTCTTAAGTTGCTCCATTTGCACCAGTGGAATTCCAGCCTCAGGAGATACAAGCCAGGAATCATGTGAGGCTCAAAGACAGGCAGCAACAGAACAACTGGAGTAATCACGGCCTCCAAATCCTTGGCTTTGGCTCAGAGCAAAGACATTCATTGAGGCTCCTTACCAAATAAGGGTCTTCTGGTCTGCAACTTCTGGTTGCAAACTTACTTAAGAGGCAGCTTTGACCCAAGTTTCTTTGTTATAAACAACCATCTGATTTCTTGTGTCTGGTATGTCATTTCCTTTGATTCGTGTAAGAAGCCTAAAACTCTGGGCCCTGGACAGGGCTGGTAAACCTTGTTTGGCTCTCTGAAATTTGGATTGAATCTTGGCTATTCTTCTACAGGCTCCTGTGGGAAGCAAAACGACTCAGGGAAGCCTTAGCTTCAGAATCTCTGACTGATATACCTTTGCTTTTCTGCTGTTGATCTGCTCAGCTTTGAGTATGTTAGTTACCATAAACAGGGTAGGTATCCAAGTGCTACAAAACCAAAAGAATATGTTGATGTGATGAAATAGTTAAAATATCCCCAAGTGACCATTGAACTCACTGAATGACTTTGAATCAATTCCTTTCCTTTAACTCAATTGATTTCACAGAATTGTTTTAAGAATAAATCCGGGATAAAGTGTATTTCCTAGGGCTTCTTAGTGGAAAAGCATGCTATATATGAAAAAGCCAGGCACCCACCCAATGCTTTTTGACCAATTCTACATGTGAAAATGAGAAAACATGTCATGGGAATATAGCTGATCAGATAATACCCACAAGAGAAACAAAGCGTTGCCCCACCTCCTGCCAACATAACAGTTTGAAAACATGCAAACGTGAGTAGATAAATAGGCACAATTTCTGTAGAAAGGAAACAGCATTCTGTGTGCCTTTGTGCCATACTGGCCTTAGGACCGTGGAAGTGTCTTCGTTCAGCTAAAAAATGTAAATGAGACGAGTCGGATTTGACTGGACAGGGGAAACCTTTACCTTTATTTTTACCTATGCACTATTTCACTTTCTAAAACTGTTTTTATCCAGAGCATTGTTGGAAGTAATGTATGTGTGCAATTAGTGATTTGCTTTTTAGTGTGCTAGTATCCCATTCATTTTAAAATTAAATTAGAGCAGAGATGACCAAAAAATAAATCAATGAGACTTTGCCACTTGCCCTGTTGGATATCTCTGGAGAAAAGCAAAAAAAAATTCAAATTTTTTTTGAACCAACATGCACCAACATGCCTATCGTCCCTGTCCAATAGTTTCTTTTATTTTTTTAATTTTTTCTTATATGTATCCATTTCATGCATTCATAACTATGTTTATATTTATACCTGTTATCTCATAATTGCTTGACAAAATAAATAAATAAAAATAAATAAAATAAATAAATCTTGATAGGTTTTCAATACCAGTACAGGAGAACAAAGATACAAACATCTAAATAAAAGCTCTCATCCAAACCCTCCCTTTCTCCACCCGCAGCCAACTCAGTTCTTACTCATCAGCCACTTGGAGTTTCAGTTTTTGCTTTGTAGCCTCCAGCATGGTCTGGTGAAGCCGGGTAACCAGTTCAATCACGTGGTCACTAATAAGGAGGAAGTAAAAAAAAAATTTCAAAACGGTGTGGAGATTATTCAGATAGCTCAAAATAAAGTTGTCATCTGTAGCCAAATTCAGGCTTTAGATTCTTTGGTGTCCCTAAAGATGGTATAGCCTTCCGTAGTGGCTTAAATCAAAACAGAGTTGACATTTCATTTGATTTGTTTGTTTTTAATTGACATTCTCCCCAATTTTCCACTTAAAGCATCTAAAGAAAGAAGCCATTTCTGAAGATCTTGACAAGACAATGGAAGGTGCCATTTACACCTTCTGCAAATGCATTGATTGGCCTTGGAATGTATGCAATTCATGTTTCTCCATGCTGTAAACGTTCTGATGAGACACCTAGAAGGCACCTATGCCTGTAATGTGTCAAGTCTGAACCATATTCTCAGCTCCAGAGTCCCTAAAAGTCCAATGTAGCTGCCTTTGAATCAGCAATAATTTCACTTTAATGGACCAACACCTCCGTCCTATGGCTGCCTTTCTTCCTGCAAACAGGAGCTGTGCCTTGTGTCTCATCTGTCTTCACAAGTTTGACAGTGATGTTGTTTTGTTTAAATTTTCCAGAAATCTGTAAAAGATCAAATCAAAGGTCAGCTGAACAAAACAACACAATCCTTGATTTAAGTTTGCTTCACAATTTGTCTGTTGTGTGGAGGCATCCATGCCATGTTTGATCAAAAGCTTATATACAATAGAGTACAACCATAAGGCAGGCTTAATTATAGGATTGGGGCCAGTTTGGTTTAATGTTTAAGGCACTAGGTTAGAAACTGGGAGATTGTGAGTTCTAATTCTGCCTTGGATACAAAGCCTGCTGGGTGACCTTGAGCCAGTCACATTCTCTCAGCCCTAAGAGGCAGACAAGGATAAACTACTTCTGAAACCTTATCAAGTAAACTATGGATTTCAAAGAAGGGGAGATTAACTCTGTAAACATATGTAAGGTCACTGCTGAACAATTTGGGTATTGACTCCTGTCCATAATAAAGAAATACAGTGGTAGGTTTGCAGTGTACTATTTCAGTCAAATAGGATACAATGTTCAATAGTCTGTGATGATGATCAAATTCACAATTATTTTTGCAAGCTTTTGAAGCTAAAATGTTTCATTATTTAATTATTATTTACTTGACTATAATTGGAAAAGGGATGTGAAATGATTAATTGCTGCAACTCAACAACCTGAATACAATGCAACAAACCACACAAACTATAATTAGGGATGTACAAGCTCCAGATGCACAGGCCATAATATATAATTTACATTATACTGTTATTACCAAATGTGAGTTTGGTGGCAAATTGTATATGTGTATTCAGATAGCTTCTGACATCAAGGCCTGCTTCCTTAAACCCAGTAGGGCTAATGGCAGCCCACTATTCCTTTTCTGACACACCAGAGGGCGTATAGTCTTTTTAATTGGCAGGGGGGCGGGGGGAGAAAAAATTGGCAAAAATGGATCCAAAGTCTCCTTTATCCCCTCAGCAGTCTCCAGTGGAGTGACTCCCTCTTGGAGGCTCCAAGAAAGGATGAAAAGCATTTTCAGTGTCTGGATTTTCAGAACCCTTTCAGTTTCAGTTTCAGTTTCAGAGTGGCCTGTGTCTGGAATACTCCACCTGACTCTGTGGTTTATTCCCCAAATCCCAAAAACTTTAACCTTAGACTGTCTACTATTGACCTCACCCCTTTCCTAAGAGGTCTGTAGGGGGCGTGCATAAGCGCACCAACATGCCTATCGTCCCTGTCCTATTTTTTTTTTAATTTTTTAAAATTTTTCTTATATGTATCCATTTCATGCATTCATAACTATGTTTATATTTATACCTGTTATCTGATAATTGCTTGACAAAATAAATAAATAAAAATAAATAAAATAAATAAATCTTGATAGGTTTTCAATACCAGTACAGGAGAACAAAGATACAAACATCTAAATAAAAGCTCTCATCCAAACCCTCCCTTTCTCCACCCGCAGCCAACTCAGTTTTTACTCATCAGCCACTTGGGAGTTTCAGTTTTTGCTTTGTAGCCTCCAGCATGGTCTGTTAATACCACTTTATAAGGCCACACTTGGAATACTGCATCTGGTTTTGGTTGCCTCAATGTAAAAAAAGATGTTGAGACTCTAGAAAAAGTGCAGAGAGCAGCAGCCAAGATGATTAGGGGACTGGAGGCTAAAACATATAAAGAACCGTTGCTGGAATTGCGTATGTCTATTTTAATGAAAAGTTTAATGAAAAGAAAGACTGGGGTGATGTGATAGCAGTCTTCCAATATCTGAGGGGCTGCCACAAAGAAGAGGGAGTCAACCTATTTTCCAAAGCACCTGAAGGCAGGGCAAGAAGCAATGGGTGGAAACCAATCAAGGAGTGAAGCAACCTAGAACTAAGGAGAAATTTCCTGACAGAACGATTAACCAGTGGAACAACTTGCCTCCAGAAGTTGTGAATGCTCCAACACTGGAGATTTGGAAGAAAAGTTTGGGCTACCATTGGACAACCCTAACCCTAACCCAGAACTGGTCAGAACCTGCTGAATACCACCTCTGAATGCTCCAGCCCTGGAAGTTTTTAACTAGAGATTGGACAGCCATTTGTCTGGAATGGTCTAGGGCAGGCTTGTCCAACCCGCGGCCCATGGGCCGCATGCGGCCCAGGTCGCCTTGTAATGCGGCCCAGTGCCCACACCAACCTTCGTGCCAGAGCCAGCGAGGAGGAGAAGAAAAAGCAGGCATGAGGCAGGGCGAGGCGAGCGCCAGGCCAAGCAGCAACAGAAAAGGCAGGCACCGTCAGAACGCCACCTCCTGCTGTTGCCACTGCCGCCACCACTGCCGCTTCTGCCCCTGCCACCGCTGCCCCCGCTGCCCCCGCTGCCACTTCTGCCCCCCCCCCGCCGCTGCCCCCGCTGCCGCTTCTGTCCCCGCTGCCGCTTCTGCCCTCGCTGCCACTGCCCCCGCTGCCACTGCCCCTGCCGCCGCTTCTGCCCCCGCTGCCACTTCTGCCCCCGCTGGCGCTGGCGCTTCTGCCCCTGCCTCCGCTGCTGCTTCTGCCTTCCAGTCCTGCCTCATCCAGCCAGGCCATTTGCAGGAGGAGAGGTAAGCGCGAGGCGAGCAAGCTTTCTCCCCCCGCAAAATTTGGCCAGAAAATAAACCGTGATAAAAAACCGTGATAAAAAATAAATAATTTTTAATAAATAATTAATAATAAATAATAAAAACATCTCATTAACTTCATTTCCAAATAAATTTAATATGTTAACTATGTTTTCTATGGTTTTTTTTTTTTTGATGATCAGGTATCGTTACTATTATTTTATTTTATGTGCGCCCAAACCAAATTTTCATCTTCTAATGTGGCCCAGGGAAGGTGAAAGGTTGGACACCCCTGGTCTAGGGTTTCCTGCCTGAGGAGGGGGTTGGACTAGAAGGCCTCCGAGGTCCCTTCCAACTCTGTTATTCTGTTCCGACCGAATACCCAGGTTTATTATTGATTATTATTTCCCCTGACATATAAGTTTTCAAATTAAGATTTCTTGATCAATTCAGCTCACTTTGTTTTTTTCCTGAAAAATCTGAACAAAACTCTCCTACTCAGCCTTACTTCACTTCCTTTGATCATTTAGGGTTTTTTTTTTAGGACAACAGCTCATTCACAAAGGAACTACACAGGTAATCCTTGACTTATGGCCACAACTGAGCACAGCATTTATGTTGCTAGGCAAGACAGTTGTTAAATGAGTTTTGCCCCAGTTTTCAATGTTTCTTGCCACAGCTGTTAAGTGAGACACTGCACTTGTTTAGTCCATAACACGGTTGTTAAGTGAATCTGGCTGGCCCACTGACTTTGCTTGACAGAGAGTCTCAAAGGGGGATCACATGGCCCTGGAACCCTGCAACATACCAGTTGCCATGCATCTGAATTTTGATCACGTGACCTTGCAGATGCTGCAACAATTGTAAGTGTGAAAAGTGGTCATAAGTCACCTTTTTCAGCGCTGTTGTAATTTTGAATGGCCACTAAATGAACTGTTGTAAGTCGAAGATTACCTGTAGTCTAGACAAAGTTGGGAAAAAGGGGAGAGGGGCATATGGATAAAGACTAGGAATGATACAGACTGCAAGGCTCACCAATGAGAGGAGACCAGTATACAAACAAGCAAAAGGAGTTAGACAGATGAGATGATCCACAACTTTTATTGACAAATAGCTTCATTGGCTTCATTTCAGAACTTGACTGTCCTGGCGCTGCGAAGATACAGTTCCGGGCCTGTGTAAAAACCACAACAAGATCTGCTTCTCAGGTTTAATTATATAGGCTAAAATTACTCTTTCTTCATCAGGCATCAGTGAATGCTTTGCTGGCAATTTGCTAAATTGCAGCACATCATGTACTAATAGTGTGAGGAAATGAATTTTCATTGGTTCTTTAAGGAATATGGAGATCCTTTAGTTTACTTTATTGTCATTGCACCTCATACAATGAAATCAAACACCATCTTCAGTGCACATCATGACCATGAACATGAAAATAAACACAAACACACATCCTTCACCCTTCACACATTGAACTGGAAATCCCCGATACCACACCAACATTGCACTATACAGCAGAATTCAAAAGAGCTACTGCCCTGGGATAGAAGCCGTTTTTCAGCCTATTTGTCCTTGTTTTTATTATTCTGTACCGTCTGCCAGATGGTAATAGTTCAAAAGAAGGATTGCCAGGATGAGATGGATGTTTGAGAATGTTTTGAGCTTTCTTAAGGCAGTGGGAGCTATAAAGCTCTTCCAAAGAGAGGAGGGGGCAACCAATGATCTTCTGGGCAATGATATTAACCCTCTGGAGTGCTTTCCTATCTGCCACTGTGCAATTGGCAAACCATACAGAGGTGCTGTATGTTAAAATGCTCTCTAGGGTGCAGCAGTAGAAGGTCACCAGCAGTTTCTCTTTCAGTTGTTTTCTGAGAAGCCTCGGGTAGTATAATCTCTGCTGGGCCCTTTTGACCAGGGCTGCAATGTGGGCACCCCAGGTCAAGTCCTCTTTTAGGGTAACACCCAGAAACTTAAAACTGGCCATTTGCTCCACTCGGTCTCCATTCATAAGCAAGGGCTGGATGTCTGATCTGTTCCTTCTATAATCCACTATAAAATCCTTGGTTTTATTTGTGTTGAGGACCAACTTATTGTCTCCACACCATGAAAGCAAACGGTCCACCTCATCTCAGTAGGCAGACTCATCCCCCTCGGAGATAAGTCCCACCACTGTTGTATCATCTACAGATTTAGCAATAGTATTACACGCGTGAGTGGAAATGCAGTCATGCACATAAAGAGTATAGAGTAAGGGACTCAACATGCAACCCTGTGGTGTACCAGTGTTAAGAATAAAGGCTGAAGAGGTATGATTACCTAATCTGACCCTCTGTGAGCGGCTAGACAGGAAATCCCTAATCCAAAGGCAGATTGAATTAGAAAGCCCAAGGTCCAGAAGTTTAGACACTAGTCTATGTGGAAGAATTGTGTTAAACGCAGAACTAAAATCCACAAAAAGGATCCTCACATAGCCCTCCCGCTGTTCTAGAAGAGTCAGAGCAGTGTGAAGAGTGATGGCTATAGCGTCCTCTGTAGATCTATATTTTCTGTATGCAAACTGGTGTTTATCAAATTTATGCAGAAGACCAGAAATGATGTGCTGGCAGACCAATTTCTCAAAGCACTTCATGATGATAGGAGTGAGTATCACTGGTCTGTAATTGTTGAGGTTATTGATAGGGAACTTCTTTGGCAGCAGAACAATGGTGGAAGCCTTCAAACATGATGGAATAGTGGACTGGGATAAAGACCAATTGAAGATCCTGGTAAAGACTCCAGCCAACCGATCAGCACAGTCTTTAAGCACTCGGCCAGAGATACCATCAGGACCAGCAGCCTTTCTAGGGTCCACAGCCCTCAGAATACTCCTTACCTCTGTTCCTCCACAATGAGGTGGGAGCTACAATTGGCTGGTAGCTGTGTTTTATCTGTCGCTGATGTCTCCGTTTCAAAGCGAGCAAAGAAATGATTCAGTTCCTCTGCCAATGAAGCATCCCCCTCAGCAGGGATGACATTGGTCGGTTGATGGTTTGTAATTTGTTGAATCCCTCGCCACACCTGCCTAATGTTATTGCTATAAAAATTATCCTCAATCTTCCTGTTATAATCAAACTTGGACTTCCAAATACCTTTCTTCAGATTAGCTCCAGCAACACTGTATCTTGCCCCATCACCGGACCTAAAGGCCTTGGTCCTGTCACGCAAGAGACGCTGGACTTCCTTGATCATCCAGGGTTTATGATTGGGATAGATCTTAATACGTTTATCCACAGTTTAAGTCAACCATTTCTGAGTTTCCAAACCAAGATAAACATTTAGTAAGATGGTTTGTGAGAAAGAATAACTGTGCACATGCGGGTACTTTCACTGATATTATTATTTAACAATTTGAATTTGGTAACTGAAAAGGGTGCAGATCACAAAGGTTAGATCAATGTCTTTTTAACAGGCCTGTAGGTTCCAAAGATTGAATCTCCTAAGTTCTTATCCTGAGCTACAAACTGTTCCTTGCCTAAGCACTGGATTTCATTATATGTATGTATGCAGCTATGTCAGGGCCTGCATCCTCTTTACAAAGGTAAATGGTATGTATTATCATATCCAAGGTCAGTGATGGTGAATGTCAATGTTGTCACTCCACGTTCTGATTGGCATGACAGAATAAATAAATACTCCCGAAAGCACACCCTGTTCTTATGTAATTGTTGGAAGCTGTGGAAGTAGCATGGGAATTGGCTCAAAAACCTCTGATAATCACATGAGAATGGGGCATGGTTTCATACAGTCACTGCAGAGGCCATATAAGAGCACACCTCAAAGCTGCTTTCAGAACAAAGGGCTTCTGCAATCCAGAGAAGCCTCAGATAGGCAGTGCAAGTGCCTGTCACCAGAAAGAGAACACTGCTCAAAGGTAAGCAGTGTGTAGTTCATCCCTGAGGGTGCTGGATCATGGAGACAATTGTGACGTTTTCCCAAGGCCCAAATATTTTGGGGGATGGTGCGAGGTGCTCTTTTTGAGTGTGGCAGTGGTGGTGTTAGGGCTGAGTTGTAGACCGAGATTCTACTTCAGGCTCAGCCTAAGTGCTGCTGCCAAAGGCTGCTTTTTAAGCTGGCCTAGATCTTTTGTTTGGGAGTGGGGGAAGGGGGTATGAGAACTAGAGAGTCAAATTGGGCATTTTCTGAATTTTTGATATACTGAGCCGAAATGGGGAGAAAACACAAGAATTCTCTAGAAGAACTTATAGATAAGAGCATTTCATCAAATTAATTGCAGAAAACGTTTGAAGAGTTTGGCAAAAAGATGACTGCAACTTTTAAAAGGTGATTCAAATACATGTTGGAAATATTATCATGCCTTATGAACATATTAAAAACTAAAAAAAGTTGGATTTAAAAACATGCTTTGATACAGAGGGTTTTGAAGATCTGTATACAATGGAGACCAGAGGCCTTTCTTTTGAGAATGATTGCCACCAGGTCAGGAATATGATGGACAAACAGTTGGAGAAAAGCCATGGAACTTTATGTTTATATATGATAACTGCACTGAGATTATTATACACATGAAGATGCAAAGACTTGGCAATAATTATACTGCAGGGATGATTGGTGAAGATAACGGCACTTGCTGGGATGGCCAAATTAACTTATTTGGTTAGAGAAAAGACTATATCTACATTTATTGCTGACTGAAAACCCTTTATAGACTTTTTGCAAAAAACAGAAAAAAGTGAACTCATGATTCATGGTTTTGATGTGTTGAAAGGCTTGAAAATGCCTTTCTTCTGAGGATTCAGTTTTCCTGCTGGGAGTGCTCCAATATACAGAGACAACTACTTGGGAGCAGGTTTCTTTAATTTTCAGGAAGGCAAGAGATAGCAAGAAGTCTGCGTTCCTGGGGCTAGCCAGCCTTGTGTAATAAACTCCTGATTTTTATACCTTTTCTCCTTTTGTGTGTGAGTGCTTAAATCCTGTCAGGGGGGGTTGTCTTCATTTCCGTCAGAGGGTAAACTCTGCAGGGTGGTTTGATTGGATTATTAGTTTCATTTCTTATATTTGTTTAGTGGCAATCTCCTGTCTGCTATGTGTCTTTTGTCTATTTGTTTTGCTGATTTGGCATGGCCTTTTGTTTGTAAGGGATTTATTTTTCTTGTTTCCCTAGCTTTAATTACTTGGCTTTTGTCTAGGGGGCTTCTTTCAATACCTTTTATCAAATCTCTTTTCCTATGCAAGTTTGCTTTTATGGCTAGCCTGATGTTCCCCTCGCATTTTTCCTGCTTGGGTGTCACCCCTGTCCTGGTGAAGTTCCCTTTCCACAATCCTTCATTATTATTATTTTTTAAAGGGTGGTCCCTGATTGAATGTCTGGGTATACTTGTTATTTGTGATCAATCTGGATCATTATCATAGCTGCCTGTCTTCCCTTTAATTTTCTCCTCTGAGAGGGAATACAGGCCTTTAGGCAGCTAAGGCAGGGTGGCATGCATCGACAGAGGCAACACATGAGGGCTCCAAAGACACAAATGGTGACTGTGGTTGTTATAAGGATTTTGAGCCAATGGAAATCTGGCATCCATGAGAAGAGCCATGAAAAGTCCAGGAATGATTGCTCCTGACCAATATTCTGAGATAGCTCTTTCAGGTGGTGGATGTCCCTCCCTACGAGTTCTGAGGTTTCGTCCAGATTGAGGCAATACATCCCTTGGAATTTTTCGCAGCCATAGTTATGCTTCAAGAGAAGGAAGCCTATTGCTGCCCAATTCTCCAAGGTGGCTTCTCTGACCTCCCTCAGTTCTCTGTTAAGGGCATCCAGGGCATGGGAGGTCGAATTCAAGCTTTTTTTTCCAGGGTACATGCTAGTCTATTCAAATTTTAGAATTTCGCACTGCCAATCCAGGTACCCCTACCAAGGATATTGCCTATGAGATGTATTCTGTTTTTGTGGGAAGGGAGACTTTGGAATCACAGTCTGAGTCTAGGGTTTGGAAAGCTCTCCTGTGTCGTCTCTGTAAGGATGGCATAAGCATGGTTAACCTTCCCAAGGTGCAGGGGCTATTTGTGGCATTTGCAGGAAGGTATGAGTAGGCTTTTAAGCCACAAAGGAAAAACCATCCTGGTGGGAGCTTCAGGTAACTATATGAAAATGATATGGTCTCTGTATAGTTGCATTTTAGTTCTGTGTTGCTAAGACTGGTGTATTCTGTGACCCTAGGTGTGCTGCACCCAGTGACATTATGATTTCCCTCCTGCTAAGCAAAAGTTCTCTTGCTAAACATTCCCATATGTTTTCCTTTCTCTGGGATAAGCTTTGGTTCCAGGAGCGCAGTTTCTTGTGTTACAAATGTTACAATTATTACAGATAATAATACATAGAATACATTGCATTTCATGTTCCCCATTGCTAGATTTCTTTTCTTCCCTTCCTCCCCCCCTCTTTTTTTTTTTAGCAATGTAAAAAATGTAAAAGGTCAAGTATCAAAAAATTATGAGTAAAGTCCTTTTTGTTAAAAAAAAATACGATGAAAAAAGGTTTTAAAAAAGGAAAAAATGGAGAAGGTGAGACAAAAATTAAAAAAAAAATAATTTATAACTCAGCACCTGAGAGTCCAGTTTTGTGTAATGCAACCTTTGCACTTGGTTCCTCACAGTGGTGTGGTTCAACAGTGTTGAAGAATACTGCAAGCGTCCATTGATCTGTGTCCCGATCTTTCTTGAGTTTGATGGGTGGGATTGATTGTGGTGGAGTTTGGCTATGGTCTATGACTGCTGGCTTTGCATGTGTCCAATGTAGCCAAAAGTCTCATTCTGCAAACCTTTATGGCGGTGTGTATAGTCAATAAAACTTGGTAGGGTCCTTTCCACCTGGGTTGTAGAGAGGAGGTTCTGGTGAAGAACTTGATCCACACCCAATCTCCTAGCTCATATGGATGCAGGGCTTCTTCCAGGGGTAAGGTCTGTGCACTCTGAGTCCAGAGGGTCTGTAGTCTCTTTTGCAGGGCTGTAAGATAAGAAGAGAGAACCCTATCCCCCCTATCTAAGCAAAGGGAATGAGGATTGTTAGTGTTTGGGGATAAACCCCCAAGCAGAGTATGCAGCAGCAGTCCAGCCAGGCAGGCAAATGAGAGAGAGAGTGGGCCCAAGAGTATACACACACTGGAGACAAAAACACTGTTTGTAGGTTTAAAATAGTTATTTATTGCACACAGAGATTAAGAAGTGTCATTCAGTCCATATATCATTATCCAGTATATCCATCCAGTTATCTAGTCCTTTAACAGTAAATACAATGCCTTTATCTGCTTGTAAATCTTCTCATCCCGATACCTTTCTCTCAAAGACAAACGCTGAATCCACAGCTCACCAAGCAAACAGTCCTTGTGTTTAGTTGAAATGGTATCTGGCACAGTAGCCTCCAAAGTAAGCAGACAGACGTTCCAACACAGCAGGCAGCAGACCAGGAACAGAACCAGGTGCATCCAGAAGCCGGACTCAGACAGTTGCATCCAGAAGCAGGGGTCTATTACGTTTCCCTTCCTACCTTTATGGCTGCCTGCAACTGCACCCACAATGACATTGCAGTTTCTTGTGCTTAAAGCTACAAAACACTTAATCCTAGGTTTACATATTTATTCAACCCAAACCTGGTTGGTGTATCCATATACCCAACATTCTCCCCTTTTGGGTGATATAAATATGTAATGCCTTTACATTCTAAACCCATATTTTTCACAACTCTCTAGATGCTTAATAGCACCTTGGGCTTTAGTAAAATGATCAGCTACATTGTCCTCCGACATGCAGTACTCCAGCTGTATCAATTTACTCTGTACAGATTGTCTTACATTAAGATACCTCAAATCTGTATGTTTACTTCTCGTTTTAACTGCAATATTAGTGGCCATTTGAATTGCTGCCTGATTATCTTCATGTACAACTATAGGGTAATTTACAGTTATACCCATATCCTTCAACATTTGTTTGTACATAATTAACTCAGTACACAATAAAGATAAACAGGAGAATTCTGCCTCCATAGTAGACAAACTTATATGCTGTTGCCTTATAGACTTCCAGCCTATTAATGTCTTAACCAGCATTATGGCTGTTCCTGAAGTCGACTTTCTAGTATCTCTTTCTGCTGCAAAACTAGCATCTGCATAAGCACTCAATATGAGATCACCTTTTGGTTCTAAATACAGTGCATAGTGTAATGTTCCTTTAAGATATCTTAGGATTCTTTTCAATGCATTCCAATGACATTGAAGTGGATCGTTATTGTGTCGTGCCAGCTGATTAATACTAAAAGCAATATCTGGCCTTGACCAATTGCTAATATATGATAAGCTGCCAATCAAAGATTGATATAATGCCTTATCACATTTGGGACTTTGTGTATCCATTTTGCAAATATCCTGACTCATTGGAGTCTTTGCAGGCTTACAAAGTTCCATCTTATAATCTATTAGCAATTTCGATATCTTATCTTCCTGAGATATCCTAAAACCTTTCTGTGTTTTCAGTATATTCAATCCTAGATATCTCTTTATCTCCCCTAATTGCTTGATTTTTATTTTCTTGGCTAATGATGTTATTATTTCATTTGCTTCATCATTAGTCTTAGTCATCAGAGCAATATCATCAGTAAACAACAATAATAATGATATTTTCCCATTCTTTTCTCTCTTAAATAGACATGGGTCGGCTAAACCAGCTTTAAACCCTATATTGGTCAGTTCCTTTACAATATACTGGTTCCATTCATAGCCCGATTGTTTAAGACCATAGAGGCTCTTCTTTAATAACCAACAATCATTATCATTGTCTCCTTTAAATCCATTAGGCCTTTTCATATACACAGTATGTCTTAGTGGAGCATGCAAGTAAGCAGTTTCCACATCTAAATGGTTAACTATATATTGCTTGCTTGCTGCCCACACTAATGCTGCCCTTAAAGTTGCTGCTTTCAGACTAGGTGCAAATACTTCATCATAGTCTTTTGCACTTTGTCTAAAGCCTTGGGCTACTAACCTTGCCTTATGGATTGTGTTTCCATCCTTATCTGTTTTTATTTTAAAAATCCATTTGCATCCAATGGGTTTTTCATTACTAGGTAATCTCACGTTTTCATACACTTGCATATCCTTCAAGGATTGTAATTCCTTATTAATTGCTGCATACCAATTTTCTTTCTCTTTAGAAGGATATCTTCTTATCTCATCCACAGTATTTGGGATTCTATTTTCCTGGCACACTGTGTTAGCCTGGTATCTGTCAGGCGGTCTAGATACTCGTGTAGTTCTTCTGGGAATTACAGGGCTTGGTTGAGTTACTACCTGTTCCTCATCTTCAGCTATTTCTTCCTCTAGGGGCTGTACTTCTTCCTGTACTTCTTCCTTTACATTATTTTTAAAGTTACAGGGATACTTAATGGGATTTCTGTATGATTCAATAATCACCTCATTATTGTTATCCTGTTCTAACTTATCCCATCCTACGTGCTCTAGAAATTGGGCATTAGCACTACATAACACCTTAGATGTGCCTTTCTCCCAAAATCTATATGCCCTATGGTTAGCTTGGTAACCAACGAAGAATAATTGTTTAGCTCTGTGTTGCCCTTTACGCCTGAGTTGTGTAGGGATATGCACCCATGCTGGTGCACCAAATGTGTGCAGGTAACTCAGATCAGGCTTCCTGCCATGCCACATGGTGAATGGTATTTCACCAGTAGTTGAGTTAACCACATTATTTAATAAATGATTAGCACACATTGTGGCCTCCCCCCACAAAGAATCAGGTAACCCAGAATCAGTTAACATAGTACGGGTCATCGCCTGCAATGTTTGGCCTCGCCTTTCAATATATGCATTGTGCTGTGGTCTGTATGGTGCAGATGTCTTATGAGCTATTCCAGCTGCCTTTAATCTACTCTGGAATTTGCTATTAACAAATTCCATGCCATTATCTGTCACCAGGGTTATTATTTGCCGTTTGGTTTTTCTTTCAGCAAACCTTAACCAATCGAAGAAATGTTGATATGTTTCAGTTTTGCTTTTCATTAGGTAGCAAAACCCATATCTAGAGTAATGGTCCATTATGCTCAGTATATATCGAGCACCCCCCATACTGGGTTTCTTTGGACCTATAATGTCTGCAAATACTACTTCTAAAGGTTCTTTAGTTTTGAAACCATTTAGCCTATTTGCAGGCATTATTTTACTCTTATCTTCACAACAGACATTACAACGCAAATACTTATCACAGGGTTTTAACCTTATTCCTTCAGATAACTCTACTGTACGTTTTAGCATTTTAAAATTCACATGCCCCAAACGTCTATGCAATAAATGGAAACATTCATCATGAGGCTTGATATTATTAAATACAGTCTGTGCCTCCCCTTTCTTACTATCATGTAAGACATATAATGCTCCATTTAAAGCTGCTGTTACCTTTTGTTATCTCTTTCCAGTATGCACTTATTATTCTTAAATGTAACTACATATCCTAGTTTATCTAATACTCTTACAGAAAGTAAGTTCATCTTTAACTGTGGTACATACAACATTTTTATATTCTGGTTTAAACATGGACAATAAGCAATACCTTCACCCTTGGCCTTGAGGTGCCAACCATTGGCAAGTGATATACGTTGAGAGCTTGTAGACATTTTTATAAACTTTGTCTTATCTCTCGTGATGCAGTGGGATGCTCCACTGTCCACCACCCATAAATCATTCTTCATATCACAATTGCCAAACATGGCCAGTTCAAAGGATTTCTTTGGCTTCTTTACATTCTGGCTTTTTCCTTTCCTGCAGAATCTTGCCAAATGTCCTCTGCCTCCACAATTAAAACACTTTTTAATTGTGTATGCCATCGAAGATAAATTCTCTTCTTCCGGGTGCTTTACTTTACACAGCTGGTTTCTTTCCAGCCTTGAAGATAATTTCTCTTCTTTATTAGGCTTATCTTCTCTCAGCTGGTCACGTTCAAACCTTCTTCTGGCTTCTTCTAATAGCCTGCTGGTCATCTCAGTTACTGATAAACTGTCTTTTGGTAACACCTCTAATGCAGTCACAAAATCATCATAGCTTCGATCCAGAGAAGACAGTATGATGTATACTTGTTGCAACTCATTAAATATAAGCTCTTTTTCTTGCAATTCTTGAAAAATGCTTTTCATACAGTTTAAATGAGTTAACATGTCTCCATTTATCTCAAGATGTGTTCTAAACAGCTTCCGTGTAAGATTGATATGAGCTCCTACACTGTCTCGAACATAAATCCTTTTGAGATTCTCCCAGCAGTCTGCAGCATTTTCCACCCCACGGATATGAATGAGTTGCTGGTCAGACAGAGTGAGACCTATGATGCACAAAGCCTGTTCATTCTTTCGTTCATAATCCTGTATCAGTTTATAATCCTCTTCATCGTTAGGATTTAAGTTTGATACATCTGGTGGGTTTGTTATTATGTTCCACAAACCTTCTCTTCGTAGAAGTAAACTACATTTCATTGACCATGAAACATAGTTTGTTCCATCTAGTCTGGATATCATGGACAGACTTGGCAAATTTACTTGTGCCATTGCTCTTGTGATAAACAACTATTTAACAAACAGTTTGTATTTACAGCAATGTGCAACTCACCCCAAACTCTCACTACTATATCCTGGTTAGTTAGACTGTGCACACTGCTGGGCCCATAACCAATGTTAGTGTTTGGGGATAAACCCCCAAGCAGAGTATGCAGCAGCAGTCCAGCCAGGCAGGCAAATGAGAGAGAGAGTGGGCCCAAGAGTATACACACACTGGAGACAAAAACACTGTTTGTAGGTTTAAAATAGTTATTTATTGCACACAGAGATTAAGAAGTGTCATTCAGTCCATATATCATTATCCAGTATATCCATCCAGTTATCTAGTCCTTTAACAGTAAATACAATGCCTTTATCTGCTTGTAAATCTTCTCATCCCGATACCTTTCTCTCAAAGACAAACGCTGAATCCACAGCTCACCAAGCAAACAGTCCTTGTGTTCAGTTGAAATGGTATCTGGCACAGTAGCCTCCAAAGTAAGCAGACAGACGTTCCAACACAGCAGGCAGCAGACCAGGAACAGAACCAGGTGCATCCAGAAGCCGGACTCAGACAGTTGCATCCAGAAGCAGGGGTCTATTACGTTTCCCTTCCTACCTTTATGGCTGCCTGCAACCGCACCCACAATGACATTGCAGTTTCTTGTGCTTAAAGCTACAAAACACTTAATCCTAGG
>NC_141991.1:135209739-135235606 GCF_049901715.1 Pseudonaja textilis
AAGCTGCCTATCGTCCCTGTCCTATTGTTTCTTTTATTTTTCTTATATGTATCAATTTTATGCATTCATGTTTATATTTATACCTGTTATCTCATAATTGCTTGACAAAATAAATAAATGAAAATAAATAAAATAAATAAATCTTGATAGGTTTTCAATACCAGTGCAAGAGAACAAAGATACAAACATCTAAATAAAAGCTCTCATCCAAACCCTCCCTTTCTCCACCCACAGCCAACTCAGTTCTTACTCATCAGCCACTTGGAGTTTCAGTTTTTGCTTTGTAGCCTCCAGCATGGTCTGGTGAAGCCGGGTAACCAGTTCAATCAAGTGGTCACTAATAAGGAGGAAGTCCCCCTTGGTGTCCGCTGTGGAAGGCTATAAGAGAACAGTAGTCACATGTGTTGGAGATACTCGTCGTCTTTCCAGAAGGTAGGCTTAAGATACAGAAGGATCTTGACAGACTTGAACATTGGGCGCTATCTAACAGAATGAAATCCAAAGGTGAAAAACGTAAGGTTCCACATTTAGGCAAGAGTAGCCAAATGCACAGGTGCAGTATATGTGGTACCTCGCTCAATACTAATTACTGTGAGAGGGATCTTGGAGTCCTAGTGGACCATCATTTAAATATGAGCCAGCAGTGTGCTGCAGCTGCCAAAAAAGCCAACACAGTTCTAGGCTGCATAAACAAGAATAGAATCAAGATCACGTGAAGTGTTTTTTTTAAAACAAATTTTATTAATTTTCAAAGAGAGTACACAAGCAAAACATAAGACATAAGAACATAAAACATCTTTTCTAACAACTACTTAACAAAACAAATAAGACATCTCATTTAAGTACAATATAGTTCTAAATTATCACGTTTCCACATACAATTTAATATGCATCTTATATATTCAACTTCATATCTTATTACTGTTTTCCACCTTCTTACTGTTTCTTCCTTTATTTCTGTTCAATTTTATTCATTAGACTTATACTTTCATATATTTCATATTACTATATTTCATATTATTATTATTTCATATGTTCTTATCCAGCATCATTACTCCTCAATAGACAAACATAGACTAACAAAACACATAATATAAAAACATAAAACTTCTTTTTAGAAAGCGGCTTAACCCCGGGTTATAACTTTTTGTACAGACGTAAATCAAATTCATGCTCAGCTTATATACTATTTCATATCTTATTTAAAATTCTACATTTTGCATATATCTTCTCCCCTCTTTTCACTCTCTTAATTCTATTTTATTTATTTAATCTCAATTTAAATTATTACACTTGTATCTTTTGTCCGTTCTTTTTCAATTATCCATTTATCTTTCTATTTAACACAAACTTTTTCCTGTAATGACTGGTTGAAGTATGACACCTTTCTATTTTCCCCCAAATTTAACACTTAAAATTAGACATAGTTTCTATTCTGATTCTGCTTAGTACATTCTACGTAACATTTTAAAATATAATAATCTTATAGTATATTAAAAATAGTGTTCCATAACAAATTAGTTAATTAAACATTAATTTCACAATCCCTACAGTATTCTATTAACACATATTTCAAATACAAATACTAAAATACAATCTTGTGTACTTTTGCAGAATCTCTATTTAGATTATATTTTACCCTTTATCTCTGAAAAAAAATTGTTTATTAACAGCTTGTTTTAAGCCTTTATAACTTCCCTTCGCTTTATCCCTTCCTTCCTTATCAAATCTAACCTTTTTACCCCCCCACTCTCTCAATCTCCAACTTTTTAGTCTCCCCTCTCTGTTGTATTCCTCTTTTCTGTTGCTTTCTATCATTATATCGATTTTTCACCTAACTTTTCCCTTTCTGGATTGTTTTTTTAGAACTTAAATTCTTCATTTTCTTCTCCTTTTTACCCTTTTTAAAAATCATATGTCCATTAAAGATGGCTTCTTCTTCATCATCCCAGCCTTTTTCTTGTTGCATTTCCTGGTAAGCAGAAATCACCATTTCTAAAAAGCAAAAGATAGATCCAAAAGAGCCCTTGCCTTCCTCTTCCTCTTCTCTTAGTCTTTCAAATTGCATTTTCAGTTCTTCAACAGATACCATTGAAAAATACCATTTTTTTTTAGACAATCCAAATGTTTTCTTAGTCTTTCAAAAGATAGTTAAGGTCCCAAAGTCATCAAGCAATCAAAATCAGCACAATCAGCACAGTCTGTTTCACTTTCTTCTACTTTCTCTTCCTGGGGCAACATTCAATTACACAATTCCAAGGCATTTTTTGGAAGTTTTATTGCGATTTAATCTCTAATCTTATAAAACTCCAAGCAGTCTCCTTCAACAAACGTTAGTATAAATCATTTGCCTCTCTTCCTTCCCACTTAAAGCAAAAAGATTTAAATTTTTAAATATCAGTGTTTAGAAATCTAATGTCCCCTTGGCTTCAATTTTGAAAGTTCGTACCTTCTGCTGCCAAAGCGGGTATTTCCGATTTCCATCTGCTGTCTCCATGGGAAGGAAAGTGAGGAGAGAAAAAACTTTCCCTTTACTTTCCAATGCAGCTTAACGATCCTCTGGGAAACAATATATCACTTAAAAAGCCAAAGTTCCAGGGTATTCAGATGTTAATTGTTGTCCCGGTTCAGCCAAAAGCTTTCGCTGTCTTCACTTCCTCCGGCACATAACTTGTCCGGTTGAGAGGTTCTTTGTGAGGACCATTGCTGACCGTCGCTCCACCATCTTTAGAAAAGGGAGTTAAGCCGGCTGGGAAGGGGGGGTGCGATATCCCCCGACCCCTGCCCAGATCCCTCCTCTCTTCAGCTATCCTTACAGGATAACTATAGCCTCCTAATCCAATTGGATTGAAGGCACTCCAGCAGCGAGCACAGCAGGAATCGCGCACAAACGCGAATTCCTGCTGCCTCCAAACCCTGTCAAACCAGAAGGGCAAGATCACGTGAAGTATTAATACCACTTCATAAGGCCACACTTGGAATACTGCATCTGGTTTTGGTCGCCTCAATGTAAAAAAAGATGTTGAGGCTCTAGAAAGAGTGCAGAGAGCAGCAACAAAAATGATTAGGGGACTGGAGGCTAAAACATATAAAGAACTGTTGCTGGAATTGGGTATATCTAGTTTAATGAAAAGTTTAATGAAAAGAAAGACTAGGGGTGATGTGATAGCAATCTTCCAATATCTGAGGGGCTGCCACAAAGAAGAGGGAGTCAACCTATTTTCCAAAGCACCTGAAGGCAGGGCAAGAAGTATTGGGTGGAAACCAATCAAGGAGTGAAGCAACCTAGAACTAAGGAGAAATTTCCTGACAGAACAATTAACCACTTGCCTCCAGAAGTTGTGAATGCTCCAACACTGGAGATTTGGACAACCCTAACCCTAACCCTAACCCAGAACTGGTCAGAACCTGCTAAATACCATCTCTGAATGCTCCAGCCCTGGAAGTTTTTAACTAGAGATTGGACAGCCATTTGTCTGGAATGGTCTAGGGTTTCCTACCTGAGGAGGGGGTTGGACTAGAAGGCCTCCGAGGTCCCTTCCAACTCTGTTATTCTGTTCTGACCGAATACCCAGGTTTATTATTATTATTTCCCCTGACATATAAGTTTTCAAATTAAGATTTCTTGATCAATTCAGCTCACTTTGTTGATTTCCTGAAAAATCTGAACAAAACTCTCCTACTCAGCCTTACTTCACTTCCTTTGATCATTTAGGGTTTTTTTTTAGGACAACAGCTCATTCACAAAGGAACTACACAGGTAGTCCTTGACTTATGGCCACAACTGAGCACAACATTTATGTTGCTAGGCAAGACAGTTGTTAAGTGAGTTTTGCCCCAGTTTTCAATGTTTCTTGCCACAGCTGGTAAGTGAGACACTGCACTTGTTTAGTCCATAACACGATTGTTAAGGGAATCTGGCTGGCCCATTGACTTTGCTTGACAGAGAGTCTCAAAGGGGGATCACATGGCCCTGGGACCCTGCAACATACCAGTTGCCATGCATCTGAATTTTGATCACGTGACTTTGCAGATGCTGCAACAGTTGTAAGTGTGAAAAGTGGTCATAAGTCACCTTTTTCAGTGCCGTTGTAATTTCAAATGGCCACTAAATGAACTGTTGTAAGTCGAAGATTACCTGTAGTCTAGACAAAGTTGGGAAAAAGGGGCGAGGGGCATATGGATAAAGACTAGGAATGATACAGACTGCAAGGCTCACCAATGAGAGGAGACCAGTATACAAACAAGCAGAAGTAGTTAGACAGAGGAGATGATCCACAACTTTTAATGACAAATAGCTTCATTGGCTTCATTTCAGAACTTGACTGTCCTGGCGCTGCGAAGATACAGTTCTGGGCCTGTGTCCAAACCACAACAAGATCTGCTTCTCAGGTTTAATTATATATGCTAAAATTACTCTTTCTTCATCAGGCATCAGCGAATGTTTTGCTGGCAATTTGCTAAATTGCAGCACATCACGTACTAATAGTGTGAGGAAATGAATTTTCATGGGTTCTTTAAGGAACATGGAGATACTTTAGTTTACTTTATTGTCATTGCACCTCGTACAATGAAATCAAACACCATCTTCAGTGCACATCATGACCATGAACATGAAAATAAACACAAACACACATCCTTCACCCTTCACACATTGAACCGGAAATCCCCGACACCACACCAACATTGCACTATACAGCAGAATTCAAAAGAGCTACTGCCCTGGGATAGAAGCCGTTTTTCAGCCTATTTGTCCTTGTTTTTATTATTCTGTACCGTCTGCCAGATGGTAATAGTTCAGAAAAGGATTCCCAGGATGAGATGGAAGTTTGAGAATGTTTTGAGCTTTCTTAAGGCAGTGGGAGCTATAAAGCTCTTCCAAAGAGAGGAGAGGGCAACCAATGATCTTCTCGGCAATGACATTAACCCTCTGGAGTGCTTTCCTATCTGCCACTGTGCAATTGGCAAACCATACAGAGGTGCAGTATGTTAAAATGCTCTCTATGGTGCAGCGGTAGAAGGTTACCAGCAGTTTCTCATTCAGTTGTTTTCTGAGAAGCCTCAGGTAGTATAATCTCTGCTGGGCCCTTTTGACCAGGGCTGCAATGTGGGCACCCCAGGTCAGGTCCTCTTTTAGGGTAACACCCAGAAACTTAAAACTGGCCATTTGCTCCACTCGGTCTCCATTGATAAGCAAGGGCTGGATGTCTGATCTGTTCCTTCTATAATCCACTATAAGCTCCTTGGTCTTATTTGTGTTGAGGACCAAGTTATTGTCTCCACACCACGAAAGCTACCAGTCCACCTCATCTCGGTAGGCAGACTCATCCCCCTTGGAGATCAGTCCCACCACTGTTGTATCATCTACAGATTTAGCAATAGTATTACTCGCGTGAGTGGGAATGCAGTCATGCACATAAAGAGTATAGAGTAAGGGACTCAACATGCAACCCTGTGGTGTACCACTGTTAAGAATAAAGGCTGAAGAGGTATGATTACCTAATCTGACCCTCTGTGAGAGGCTAGACAGGAAATCCATAATCCAAAGGCAGATTGAATTAGAAAGCCCAAGGTCCAGAAGTTTAGACACTAGTCTATGTGGAAGAATTGTGTTAAACGCAGAACTAAAATCCACAAAAAGGATCCTCACATAGCCCTCCCGCTGTTCTAGAAGAATCAGAGCAGTGTGAAGAGTGATGGCTATAGCGTCCTCTGTAGATCTATATTTTCTGTATGCAAACTGGTGTTTATCAAATTTATGCGGAAGACCACAAATGATGTGCTGGCAGACCAATTTCTCAAAGCACTTCATGATGATAGGAGTGAGTGTCACTGGTCTGTAATTGTTGAGGTTATTGATAGGGAACTTCTTTGGCAGCAGAACAATGGTGGAAGCCTTCAAACATGATGGAATAGTGGACTGGGATAAAGACCAATTGAAGATCCTGGTAAAGACTCCAGCCAACCGATCAGCACAGTCTTTAAGCACTTCACCAGAGATACCATCAGGACCAGCAGCCTTTCTAGGGTCCACAGCCCTCAGAATGCTCCTTACCTCTGTTCCTCCACAATGAGGTGGGAGTTACAATTGGCTAGTAGTTGTGTTTTATCTGTCTCTGATGTCTCCGTTTCAAAGCGAGCAAAGAAATGATTCAGTTCCTCTGCCAAAGAAGCGTCCCCCTCAGCAGGGATGACATTGGTCGGTTGATGGTTTGTAATTTGTTGAATCCCTCGCCACACCTGCCTAATGTTATTGCTATAAAAATTATCCTCAATCTTCCTGTTATAATCAATCTTGGACTTCCAAATACCTTTCTTCAGATTAGCTCCAGCAACACTGTATCTTGGCCCATCACCGGACCTAAAGGCCTTGGTCCTGTCACGCAAGAGATGCTGGACTTCCTTGATCATCCAGGGTTTATGATTGGGATAGATCTTTTTTTTTTTTTATAAATTTTATTGTTTTTTAACAGACAAACACAACAACAAAACATAAAAGCATCAGCTCCCCCATATTTTTATACAAACAGTAAGTCGGTTGGTCCATCAGTTTTGTGCATTCATCTCATAGTCACAATTACAATTACCTTATATAATACCCTTATTATCAATACAAATTTATAAATCATAGTATCACTATTAAAAAAAAAAAAAAGAAATTTGACTAAACTTTTATTCGATCATGCCTTTATGAGATAACTATATTTTAAATACTTTATTCTAAAAGAAATCTTGTAATCATACCAATTCTATCCTAAATAGGAAAGAAAAAAAAAGAAACAGAAAAACTATTATATAAATATAGCATCAAACACCAATAAAAAGAAAAGGAAAATAAAATCAATATTATTCCTTATTGTCTAACCTTTATATTTTAGTATTTCATCATTCAACCATTGATAGAAAAGATCCCAAACTATATAAAATTGTTTATCTTCTTGCTCTCTAATTTTAAAAGTCAATCTACTCATCTCAGCACATTCCAATATTTTCTTTACAACTTCTTCTTGCAATGGAATTTTCTCATTTTTCCAATTTTTTGCAAATACAATCCTAGCAGCAGTCAATACATTTACAATCAAATATTTCAACTCTTTACTATAAGTATCTGGTAGGATTCCCAATAAAAAAAACTCCGGTTTCAAGTCTATATGCTTCTTTGTCATTTTTTCCAGCCACATGTGGATTTTAGTCCAATATTTTCTAGCATCCTCACAAGTCCACCACATATGGTAGTATGAACCAGGTTTCTGATGACACTTCCAGCATTTTTCGGATTTGTTCTTGAACATTCTTGCTATCCTTGTCGGGGGAAAATGCCACCTGTAAAACATCTTATACAAGTTTTCTTTATAGGCTGTAGACATTGTCATTTTATAATTTTGCAACCATAATTTCTGCCATTTCTCTAAATCAATCCCATATCCAAAATTCCTCCCCCACGCAATCATAGTTTCTTTAACTTGTTCTTCCTCGAGCTTAATTTGCAATAAATAACCATACAGCTTTTTAATCACCTTTTCATCAGTACCCATCAAAATCTTATCTAAGTCAGTTTGCTTATCATAAAATCCCTCTGCTTTGGAATCCTCATAGTACTTTGAATGTATTTGCAGATATGAAAACCAATTCATCTGTATACCTTGTTCTTCTAGTTTTTGCATCGATTTAAGTTCACCCTTTTCATCTAATAATTCCCCATAGCTAACTGTTTGTTCCTTTTTATAGATTATAGGATAAGAGAACGCTTCTATCGTCAATAACCAAACTGGAATTTTCAAATAACACTGTTTTTTTATCTTCTCCCAATTTAACCACAGAGACTCCCGTATATAATGTCTTCTAAAATACCCCTGTGTTTTGGTTCCCTTGTACCATAAAAAAGCATGCCAGCCCAACAGCAAATCATGACCTTCTAATGTCAACAATCTGGTTTTCCTTAATGTTATCCATTCTTTAACCCACGTCAAATTTGCAGCTTGGTAGTACAACTCCCAATTAGGTAGACCAAACCCTCCTCTAAATCTAGCATCCTGTAAAAGCTTTAACTTTATTCTTGCTTTCTTGCCTTGCCATATATACTTCAAAACAATTTTATTTAAATCCTCAAAGTATTCTTTTCCAAGCCTAATTGGTATTGTTTGAAACAAAAATAAGATTCTGGGTAAAATGTTCATCTTAATTGTTGAAATCCTTCCTATTAATGACAGTTGTAAGTTTTCCCATTTTTTTTCAAATCTTGGGCTATCTGTTGTTTAAGTTTAATATAATTGTTCTCCTTCAATGTACTACATCTTGACGTCAAGTATATCCCCAGATACTTAACCTTATTTGTAACTTGAATTTTTAACAGTTCTGCCAGCTCTTCTCTTTGTTTCAGCAACATATTCTTTGACAAAATCTTTGTTTTATCTTTATTTATTTTCAGACCAGCCACCTCCCCATAGGCCTCTTTCTTTCCAACAGCTTCGAGGCTGTTTCTATAGGATCTTCCAAAATGAAGACTAGGTCATCTGCAAAAGCTTGTAGTTTGAATTCCTCCTTTTTGATTTTCATTCCTTTTATAGTTTTGTCTTCTCTGATATTTCTATTCAACACTTCCAAAGTCAATACAAATAACAAAGGTGAAAGAGGGCAACCTTGTCTTGTACCTTTTCTTATATTAATAGAATCTGTAAATTCTCCCTCCATCATTACCTTAGCTGTTTGTTCATTATAAATTGCTTCTATTGCTTGAATAAATCTTCTAGCAAAACCCATCTGTTCCATTAAGAGTACCATAAACCTCCAATTTACATTATCAAATGCCTTTTGAGCATCTAAAAATATCAAAGCCATTTGCTTTTCAGGGTGCGCCTCATAATATTCCAAGGTGTCCAAAATTACTCTCATATTATCTCTAATTTGTCGTTTTGGCAGGAACCCATTTTGATCTGGGTGAATAAAGTTATTCAAATACTTTTTAAGTCTTTCTGCTAATATTGAAGCAAAAATTTTATAATCTGCATTTAATAAGGAAATCGGTCTATAATTCTTGATTTGAAGTAGGTGCGCCTCCTCTTTTGGAATAAGTGTAATATAAGCCTCTGACCATGTTTTAGGAATTATCTTTTTTACCATAACTTCATTCATAACTTCTAACAGTGGAATACAGAATAATTCTTGAAAGGTTTTATAAAATTCTACAGGAAATCCATCTGGACCTGGTGCCTTTCCATTATTTTGTTTCTTAAGTGCTTGGCTTAACTCCATCATTGTTATATTGCCTTCTAGCATTTCTTCAATCTCTTTAGGTATCTTAGGTAGATTTACATTCTGCAGGTATTGTTTAACTTTCTCCTCATCAATATCTTCTTTCTTATACAAATGTTTATAAAAATCATAAATAATTTCTTTTTTCTCTTTGCTGCCATGACAAGTTTTACCTTGGTCATCTATTAACTGCAGTATTTTCCTCGACTCTTTCTCCCTTCTCAGTTTGTATGCTAGCCATCTACCTGGCTTATTTGCATCCTCAAAATAATTCTGTTTAGCATTCCTAATTTTCTGTGCCAGTTCTTCTTTCTCTATTAAGTCCATTTTATGTTTAGTTATATCCAGTTTCAGTTTGACATCTTTTCTGTGTGGTATTTTCTGTAATTCTTTTTCAAGTCTTTTATATTCATCATCCAAGGCTTTAAGAGTTTGCCTTTTCCTAATATTCTTTTTTCTTGTATAGTCTATTATCAAACCTCTAGCATAAGCCTTCATTGTGTCCCAAACATTCTGTATTGAAGTGTCTTCTTTTTTATTCTCTTTAAAGAAAAAGGCCAATTCTTTCTCCATCCATTGTATAAATTCCTTATCCTTTAAGATAGTGTTATTTAATGTCCATCTCGATCTTTTCCTTTGTCCCTTCCATTTAATTGTCAATGGGTTGTGGTCAGCCCAAGTACTTGTTTCAATATTTACTTCTTGAATACTAGACATTAAATCTGTTGAAATCCAAATCATATCCAGTCTGGACCATGATAAATGCCTATTTGAATAAAATGTAAATTGCTTAAGTTTATTATTTCTTTCTCTCCATATGTCTTTTAAAGTTAATTCATCTATCATTTTAAAAAAGGATTTAGGAAGAGTTTTTCTATTATGCTTTACTGCTGTTGCAATATAATCAAGTTTATTATCCACAATTCCATTAAAGTCTCCCATCATAATTGTGTTAGCATAGTCTAGTTCAGCCATCTTAGTATGCAGTTTTCTATAGAATTCTTCCTGTTTATCATTCGGGGCATAAATTGCAGTCAAAAGTATCTTTCTATTATTGTCCATTATTTCTACCATTAATATTCCCCCATCATCATCTGTATAAATCATTTTTGCTGGGATGGCCTCTTTAATATATAAAACCACCCCTCTTTTCTTGGATTGAGTCAAAGAGGTAAACAATTTCCCTAATTTTGGTTGTAATAACACTTGTTCATGTTGCTTTTTAATATGAACTTCTTGTAAGCAAATTATGTCAAACTTTAATTTCATTAATTTATGGAAAATCTTCCTTCTCTTAGCAGCTGAATTCAGTCCATTTATATTCATTGTAATCAGTTTTTTTTCTTCCATAATTATGTTTTATATTTAGATTTAACCACTCTCGTGGGTCTTGCCTCACGTTGATCTTTAATATCCACTTGTCCACCTACTGCACCTTCTTCTTTTCCAATCTCCATTTGTTCCTCTTGGGATTCAATTGATGGAACCTCCTTTCCTGCCCCTCCTTCTCTCCCTCCAAAAACCTCTGCACAAAACAGTTCTGCTTTCTCAATTGAATCAATTCTATGTCTCTGTTCCTGCCACATAAACATCAATCCTTCTGGGATCAACCATCTGTAAGACACCTCTTTTTCCAATAACCTTTTGGTCAGGAATCGATATTCTCTTCTCATTTCTCTCACTCTTCTAGGTATTTGTTTTAAAACCAAAATTTCTTTACCTTTGTATTTCAATGTCTTCTCTCTTGCCACTTGTAATACTTGTGTCTTCATAGATTTTTTAATAAATCTAATATGAACTTCTCTGGGTAGGTTATTTCTTATCGCATATCTTGTAAAAACTCGATATATCTCATCTATTCCATCCATCATCTTCTCTTCTGTTATCTCCAGCGCATCCGCCAAGATTCCTACCATTATCGCAGCCAAATCTTGTCCTTTTTCTTCTTCTATATTTTGAAATCTGAGATAAAATTCTGATCTATCCAACTCCCACTTCAACATCTCACTTTTTTCTTGTTCAATCACTGTTAATCTATTATCAATATTTCCAATCTTCTCCTCTCTTCGTTTGCCCCCCTCTTCAACTTTTTGAAGTCTCTCCTCATATTTTACCATCATCTGTTGGATACTTTCCACTTTTTCCTCCATCCTACCTGTTCTTTGTTCAATAGTATCTATTTTTACCTTAAGATCTTGAATTCCTTGCATAATCATCTGAAAGGATACTCTTTCTTGTTCTTTTTCTTTATCTTGCTTTAACAATGTCTGAATTGAGCGCTGTCCAGATGGTGGGGAGGCAGAAGCAGACATAGAGGCACCCGAAGATATAAGTTTCTTACTCATTTTAGGTGGTTCCAGCTCTTCAAATTCTTTCAAATTTTAATCCAAAAAAAAAAATGAAGTTATAATCCAAGATAAAAGGGCCAACAATAAAAAAGCCAATATGAGAGAAAAAGAGGAAAAATTCTTCAAATTCTTCCTGACCTTAATCCAATTAAGAAAAATAATCCATAAAAGAGAGTAAAATAAGAATAAAAACCCAGTAATAATAATAATGAACAAGACAAAGCCAAAAAAGAAGAAGAAAAAGAGAAAAAGAGAAAAAAGACAAAGCAAAAACCAAGAAAAATAAATTTCTTCAAATTCCACACCTTAGTCCAGCCAAAAAAAAAAAGAAACCTCAATTGAAAAAAAGAAATAGTCCACTGATGTACATTAAAAAAAAGAAAAAAGAAAAAACAGGATCCAAATAAAAAGGAGAAAAAATAAAGCAAAATAAATCAAGATAAAATAAAAATAAAAGAAAAATTCAGAGGCTTCCCTTTGCAAATAAATCAAACTTAAAAATAAAGGCCTTGATGTTAGTGGAGGGGGTGGCGGAACTAAAAAAAAGAATTAGAAAAAGGGAATAAGCAACAATACACTGCACTCTATTTAATTGTCCAAGGCTCTAATTATAACTCCCTTCTCTTTCCCACAAGCTTCAAAACTAAGCCATAAATATCCAGAAAGACACCTGTAATAATATTCAACAAAGTGCTTTCCTCTATCTTATCAAAGGATGTCCTTGAGAAGAAGAGTTGTTTTTTCCAGTTCAAGTAAAATGTTTCCAAGCCTCTAGATGGCAGTGTTACAAAGTTTCTTAGTTCTCACTTTCCCCCCTCCTCTCTGAAGAGCATAAAAAAAAAAGGGGGAAAAGGGAAAAGCCGACGTGGAATACACAAAAGCAAAAAAGCAAAAACAAAAACAAAGGGAGCCTCTAGCCTAAAAATGAAAAATCCAGAAGAAGAATAAAACATATAAATATAAAAAGAAACAGTCCAGTTATCCAATAAGTAACAATAAAGTCCGGAAGCAAAAAAAAAAAAAAAAAAGTAAATGGATTCTCTCTTTGACGTTTCCCAAAAAAAAATGCCGCTTAGTCAGTTTTGTCAAAAAAGAAAAAAATCACACAGGTTTCTTCAAGTAGTCAGAGTGGACTTTCAAGGCTCAAAAAATTAAATAAAGAAAAAAGGTTCTCACCCAACCGACAAACTCTTTCTCAAACTCATTCTTTCTGGAGCCACCCCGGCTTCAGCAGCATGGGGGCTGCCTCTCCGCCGCTGGCAAGAAGAGCTTCACCCGGGCTCTCCAGGGATTTTGCGGTATCCCCGGAGTCCTCAGGGTACGCTCTTCACGATGGCTGCCCCTACGGGACAGCGTAGGTCCGTTGGACCGGCCGGTAGCGGAGATATCGGCTGCAATCGAGGAGCTCGATTGCAGACGGTATCGCCACGGCGCAGGCTCCTCCCTTCTCTCTTGGGATAGATCTTAATATGTTTATCCACAGTTTAAGTCAACCATTTCTGAGTTTCCAAACCAAGATAAACATTTAGTAAGATGGTTTGTGAGAAAGAATTACTGTGCACATGCGGGTACTTTCACTGATATTATTATTTAACAATTTGAATTTGGTAACTGAAAACGGTGCAGATCATAAAGTGTCAGCCTCAAGATCTCTTCGGGTACCCCAATTGCTATCCATCTCCTTTATTTCTCCCTTAGTATCTCTACTGCTAGGCTTACTTCTTTCGGCTGTCATTAGCAACGGGGGAGGGGTAATTGTGGGGGAAGAGAGCTGGAGGTGTATTGCATTCCTTTACTGTGGGCAGAAGAAGGGGGATTTCTTCTTTCCAACTTTCCATTTCCTTGCTAGCCTCTATCCTTTTTGCGCAGCTGTGAAGTCTTATCAAAATATGTCAAGGTCAACGGACAGAGGCCTCATCACCACCTGAAGATGCTCACATGATCATATTCAGAACTTTTAATTGGAAGAGACTTCTGGACTTCGGGGGGGTGGGAACAATTCCATTTCTTTGTATGTGTGATCTGCGCGCCAAATTCTCACTTTCGGAATTCCATTTGTAGCTTCCTTTTCATCTTCCAGTAAAAGAAGAACTTTGCTCTGAACCATGGAGTCTGAGTATTTCTTTCTTGGATTTTGAAAGGAGCACACATTGACATTATTCCGAAAGTCCCATCAGCCCACCCGGAGAAAACACCAATTTTTCTTCCGAGGGGGTTTTCACATCATGTCATCTCCAGCCGGCGAGGAGGATGAGCAGGGAGCTGTGGGGGGGCAGCCAATGCTGTTACCAGAGATGCCAGCCGCCGATTTGTTAGCTGACCTTACACTGGAAGAAATTCCAGCTGAGATGCCCAGATGGTCGTTGGGAGTTGGATGGAGAGATCCGGAAGACCCCCCCCCTCCTGGAATCACTGTAAGTCGAAGAGGTGCGAGGGAACGGCTGTGGCAAGAGGGGGAGGAGATGGAATGCAGGCTGGATCAAGCCGGGAAAAGCTTTAAGGATGCTTCTGAGAAACCCGGCAGGGCTCCAACATATGAGGGGGAAGAGAGAGCGAGTTCAGCCTGGGGAAGTCGGGCTGCCACCACCCCGCTGGCCCAGCCCACGCCAGCGCAACCACCAGCCCCCGTCTGGGGAGCCCCAGCAGCGGGGGTAATGCCTAGAAGACGCCACCTGCCCTCCTTAGATGTGAAGTTTGGAGGAAATCCCAAGGATTTGGGGTTTTTCCTGGTGCAGGTTGGAAGCTATATGGCAGAATATGAAAGGGAGTTCACCTCTGAAGCAGCCAAAGTAAGATGTGTTACCAGGACCCTGGAGGATGGCAGCTGACTGGGTGGTGACTCTGTATAATGATAACTCCCCCAACTGCGAAGCCTTGATGTTTTCATGACTGCCTTGAGGAGGAGGTTTGAAGACCCTCTGGCAGAGAGAAGGGCCAGGATCAGAATGAAAACCATAACTCAAGGGGGAAGATCAGTTGCTGACTACACCCAAGAGTTTAGACAGCTGGCATATCGCATCCGAGGCTGGTCCCAGGAGGCTCTAATAGAAGCCTACAAAGATGGCCTAAATGAAGAGGTATACCACATGTGCATCTCCAGAAGGGATCCGCATGACTTGCAGTTGTGGTACCTGCTAGCGGAAGAAGTAGAAATAGATCTAGCCCGAAGCAGACGCCGAGGAGGCCCTGCATGGAGCAATCTGCTCCCTCCCCGACTCCGAGAGATCCCTAAACCCCGGGGGGGAGGGGTGATGACAAGGGCCAAATCCACTGCCTGTTTTCGTTGTGGGAAGGAAGGCCACCGAATTGCGGATTGTCGAATCAAACCAGATCCAAAGAAAGGACGAGGTCCTGGAAAGAGGCCCGAAACCTCCCCAATCAGGCCTCGCAAAACCGGGCTAAAGATAGGGGAGGTTGTAGAAGTTGCTCCCCCAGCGGAAAAGGAGCTGGGACCTCCGACTCCTCCCGACGAGAGTGAAACCGACTCGGAAGACGACATCCCGGTGAGTCCTAACCGGGGTCCCCTTACCATCCCAATTAAGCTAAGGGTGCCCACATCTGGTACCGAGGGGGAGATGTTGGCCTTATTGGACTCGGGGTGCACGAGGTGCCTAATTAGCATGAAAGTAGTTAAAGGTATGGGCATTGGACTAAGAAATTTGAAAACGCCCATATCCTTTTGCCAATTGGATGGGTCTGAAGCGGGAGGTTGCCCTGCACGGTTCATAACGGAGCCCTTAGAGATGACCATGGGAACCCACAGCGAGACCTTGTGTTTTATTGTGGCTCCCGGGATGGAACAGTCCCTAATCTTGGGGTTGCCCTGGCTTCGGAAATGGAATCCCCAAGTGAACTGGAGAAAGGGGTGGATACGGATTCGTACTGACCAACCTCCGGAAGGGGAGGAGCAACCCTCCCTGGAACCGGGGGAGAATCCCCATCCGAAGCCCCAAACCCCTGCTGAGACAGCTTCCACAGGGGCCGAGCGTATAGAAGGGGAGGAGAAAATCCCGAAAGAGTACTGGGACCTAAAAGAGGTTTTTAGCGAAGAGGCCTCCGATGAGCTCCCTCCCCATCGGTCAACCGACTGTAGCATCGAATTTCTACCGGGAGTGACACTACCGAAACCAAAGATGTATTCGATGACCCCAAGGGAGTTAGAGGAATTGAGATCGTTTATCGACAAGAACTTGAAACGAGGGTTCATCCAACCTGCCAGACCTCGAGTGGCGGCTCCTGTGATGTTCCGCGAGAAGAAAGATGGCTCCAAGCGCTTGGTGGTGGACTATCGAAATTTGAACGCGGTGTCCGTGGAGAATGTGTACCCCCTTCCTCTAATGAAGGACATATTAGCTCACCTGGCCAAGGGGAAGATCTTCACGAAACTGGACTTGAGGGAGGCTTATTACCGAATCCGAATTAAAGAGGGAGATGAGTGGAAAACTGCATTCAACTGCCCGATGGGTTGCTTCCAGTTCAATGTTCTCCCGTTTGGCCTACAGGGGGCACCCGCTGTTTTCATGCAATTGATCAACCAAGTGCTTCACGAACATTTATACAAGGGGGTTTTGGTCTACCTGGACGATATCCTTATCTACTCGGAGACCAGAGACCAACATGTGAAACTGGTACGGTCCGTACTGCACAAACTGCGCGCTGCCAAATTGTACGCCAAATTGTCCAAATGTGAGTTCCATCAAGAAAAGATTGACTACCTGGGATATCGTATTTCACCCGAGGGTCTCGAGATGGACCCAGAGAAGGTACGAGCCGTGTTAGAGTGGGCCCCACTGAGAACCCGAAAACAACTTCAAAGTTTCCTTGGATTTGCCAACTTTTACCGGCAATTCATCCCATGCTTTGCTAAAATAGACATGCCTATCACCAACCTCCTAAAAACAAAGGGAGAAGCGAAGCCAAAGCCCAGTCAGCCGTTGAATTGGTCTATGGAGTGCCAAGCCGCTTTTGAGAAGCTAAAAAGACTATTCGCTGCAGAACCAGTGCTAAAGCATCCGGACATGGATGTCCCCTTCGTGATCCAAGCTGATGCGAGTGATGTGGCGGTAGGGGCGGTCTTACTTCAGTTAAACGAGAAGGGGACACTACAACCGTGTGCCTACACCTCCCGTAAATTAACTGACACTGAACGTAGATGGGCTGTCTGGGAGAAAGAAGCTTTTGCAGTTTGCTGGGCTCTAATGACCTGGAGGCATTTTCTGGAAGGCGCGAGGTACCCATTTGAGGTTTGGACTGATCATAAAAATCTGGAGGCCTTAAAAACGCCTCGGAAATTATCTCCTAAGCAAGTTAGGTGGGCCCAGTACTTCAAACAATTCAATTTCTTTCTGAAATACATCCCAGGAGGAAAGAATTTTATGGCGGATGCTTTATCTAGGATGCCACAATACAACAGTGTTCGAAAAGAAGTGATAAGCCCGATAGTGCCCACCACACAGCTGGCAGCACCAGTGGTCACCAGAGCGCAAAAGAAGAAACAAGAGGCAGATCTGTCCAATGATTTGATCGAACGATTTAAAGAAGCTTTGAAAACAGATGAATGGTTCCAGGCAAATGCAAATAACTGCACCGTTAGAGATGGGTTAGCCTGGATGGGAATGAAGCTGTATGTACCAAAAACATTGAGGAGCCAAGTATTACAACAAACTCATGATTCCAAGGCAGCGGGTCACTTTGGTTTCGTGAAGACCTTACACCTGGTGAAACGGCAGTTCTGGTGGCCCTCCTTGAAAAAAGACATTGAAACTTATGTAGCAAGCTGCCCAGTTTGCGCCTCAGCTAAGAGACCTCCCGGTAAGCCGCCAGGTCTGTTACAGAATGTGGCCAGACCAACTGCCCCTTGGAAGGAAATCTCTATGGACTTTATAGTAGATTTACCTGAGAGTGCTGGGCACACGGTCATCTGGGTGGTGACCGACTTGTTTTCCAAACAGGCACATTTCATACCTTGCTCCAAGATTCCCTCGGTGAAGTCGTTAGCCAAACTGTTCATTATACACGTCTACAGACTGCATGGTGTTCCTGAACGTGTAATATCAGATCGAGGGGTTCAATTTACCTCGAACTTCTGGAGGGAATTTTTGAAGTTAATAGGCTCCACCCAAGGTTTAAGCTCCGCCCACCACCCCCAAACTAATGGGGCCTGTGAGAGGACTAACGGGGTGTTAGAGCAATATCTCCGGTGTTACATAAATTATCAGCAAGACAACTGGGTGGATCTGCTACCTTTTGCAGAAGTGGCGTATAACAACTCCGTTCACAGCAGCACTGGTTTTACCCCTTTCAAAGTGGCCACGGGACAAGATTTTGTACCCATACCTGAACTCCCTCGCGAGAAACCCAATATCCAGTCATTGGATGACTGGATATCTCAACTACAACTCAATTGGCCAGTCGCTCGCAAAGCTCTGGACGAAGCGCATCAATCCCATAAGAAGTTTGCGGACAAGAAGAGAGCCCCACAAAAGTCGTATCAAGTAGGCGACAAAGTATTCCTCTCAACCAAGTATCTGCAGACTACTCAGAAATCAAAGAAGTTAGGTCTTAAGTATGTGGGGCCTTTCCCTATTGAGCGAATTGTGAATCCCGTGACGGTTCAATTGACGCTACCAAAAACTCTTCGTCGCATTCATCCTGTTTTCCATGTTAGCCTGCTAAAACCCGAACATACCTGTACATTGAGACCGACCCAGACTGATCCCCCCGTCCCATTGTTGATTGAGGGTGAACAACATTTTGCGATTAAAGAGATTTTAGACTCTCGGAAATGGAGGGGTCGTCTACAATATCTTGTAGCCTGGAAACATTTTCCCCCCTCTCATGCTGAGTGGGTGAACGAAAAAGACGTTAGGGCTCCTGACCTACTAAAGAAATTTTATACTAAGTATCCTGATAAACCATAAGAATGTATGCAATGCTTAACATATCTTTTTATTCTCTCTTACAGGGACTAATGTCCTTTTTCTAGGGGGGTCCGAATGTCAGCCTCAAGATCTCTTCGGGTACCCCAATTGCTATCCATCTCCTTTATTTCTCCCTTAGTATCTCTACTGCTAGGCTTACTTCTTTCGGCTGTCATTAGCAACGGGGGGGAGGGGTAATTGTGGGGGGGAAGAGAGCTGGAGGTGTTTTGCATTCCTTTACTGTGGGCAGAAGAAGGGGGGGATTTCTTCTTTCCAACTTTCCATTTCCTTGCTAGCCTCTATCCTTTTTGCGCAGCTGCGAAGTCTTATCAAAATATGTCAAGGTCAACGGACAGAGGCCTCATCACCACCTGAAGATGCTCACATGATCATATTCAGAACTTTTAATTGGAAGAGACTTCTGGACTTCGGGGGGTGGGAACAATTCCATTTCTTTGTATGTGTGATCTGCGCGCCAAATTCTCACTTTCGGAATTCCATTTGTAGCTTCCTTTTCATCTTCCAGTAAAAGAAGAACTTTGCTCTGAACCATGGAGTCTGAGTATTTCTTTCTTAGATTTTGAAAGGAGCACACATTGACATAAAGATTAGATCAATGTCTTTTTAACAGGCCTGTAGGTTCCAAAGATTGAATCTCCTAAGTTCTTATCCTGAGCTACAAACGATTCCTTGCCTAAGCACTGGATTTCATTATATGGGAAACTATGTATGCAGCTATGTCAGGGCCTGCATACTCTTTACAAAGGTAAATGGTATTATCATATCAAAGGTCAGTGATGATGAATGTCAAAGTTATCACACCACATTCTGATTGACGTGACAGTATACATCAACACTAAGAATAAATAAATATTCCTGAAAGCACACCCTGTTCTTATGTAATTGTTGGAAGCTGTGGAAGTTGCATGGGAATTGGGTCAAAAACCTCTGATAATCACATGAGAATGGGGCATGGTTTCATGCAGTCACTGCAGAGACCATATAAGAGCATACCTCAAAGCTGCTTTGAGAACAAAGGCCTTCTGCAATCCAGAGCAGCCTCAGATAGGCAGTGCAAGTGCCTGTCACCAGAAAGAGAACACTGCTCGAAGGTAAGCAGTGTGTAGTTCATCCCTGAGGGTGCTGGATCATGGAGACAATTGTGATGTTTTCCCAAGGCCCAAATATTTTGGGGGATGGCGCGAGGTGCTCTTTTTGAGTGTGGCAGTGGTGGTGTTAGGGCTGAGTTGTAGACCGAGATTCTACTTCAGGCTCAGCCTAAGTGCTGCTGCCAAAGGCCGCTTTTTAAGCTGGCCTAGATCTTTTGTTTGGGAGTGGGGGAAGGGGGTATGAGAACTAGAGAGTCAAATTGGGCATTTTCTGAATTTTTGATATACTGAGCCGAAATGGGGAGAAAACACAAGAATTCTCTAGAAGAACTTATAGATAAGAGCATTTCATCAAATTAATTGCAGAAAACGTTTGAAGAGTTTGGCAAAAAGATGACTGCAACTTTTAAAAGGTGATTCAAATACATGTTGGAAATATTATCATGCTTTATGAAGATATTAAAAACTAAAAAAAAATGGATTTAAAAACATACTTTGATACAGAGGGTTTTGAAGATCTGTATACAATGGAGACCAGAGGCCTTTCTTTTGAGAATGATTGCCACCAGGTCAGGAATATGATGGACAAACAGTTGGAAAAAAGCCATGGAACTTTGTGTTTGTATATGATAACTGCACTGAGATTATTATACACATGAAGATGCAAAGACTTGGCAATAATTATACTGAAGGAATGACTGGTGAAGATAATGGCACTTGGTGGGATGGCCAAATTAACTTATTTGGTTAGAGAAAAGACAATATCTACATTTACTGCTGACTGAAAACCCTTTATAGACTTTTTGCAGAAAACAGAAAAAAGTGAACTCATGATACATGGTTTTGATGATTATTGAGGATAGAGTAGAGAAAGAAGAGGGTTATGTTGGAATCATAGAGTAAGAAATAAGTTTATACTTATAACTGCTGTAAAGATTGGAAACTATTTCTTTGTATCTTTTTTCTTTTCTTTTTTTAAACTTTCCTTTCTTGCACTTTTAAATTTAGCAAAAGAAAGAATAAGAATTTTTATTGGCCAAGTGTGATTGGACACACAAGGAATTTGTCTTCGGTGCATAAGCTCTCAGTGTACATAAAAATACATTCATCAAGAATCGTAAGATACAACACTCAGAGATAATTTTATTTATTTATTTATTTATTTTATTTATTTGTCAATTGTTTACGAGATAATAAGTAAAAGTGTATACATAACTATGAATACATGAAATGAGTACATATAAGAAAAATAAAAGAAAAATAAAAGAAACAATAGGACAGGGACGGTAGGCACGTTGGTGCGCTTATGCACGCCCCCTACAGACCTCTTAGGAAAGGGGTGAGGTCAATAGTAGACAGTCTAAGGTTAAAGTTTTTGGGGTTTGGGGAAGAAACTACAGAGTCGGGTAGAGTATTCCAGACATTGACCACTCTGTTGCTGAAGTCGTATTTCCTGCAATCAAGCTTGGTGCGGTTAACCTTGAGTTTGTATCTGTTGTGTGCTCTTGTGTTGTTATGGTGGAAGCTGAAGTATTCATTGACAGGTAGGACATTGCAATGTATGATTTTATATACCATGCTTAAATCAGACCGAAGACGGCGTAATTCAAGGTTTTCTAGTTCTAGAATTTCAAGTCTGGTGGCATAAGGTATTCTACAACGAGTAGAGGAATGGAGAACTCTTCTTGTGAAATATTTCTGGACTTTCTCAATTGTGCTAATATCAGATACGTAATGTGGGTTCCAGACTGATGAGCTGTATTCGAGTATTGGTCTAGCAAATGTTTTGTATGCTCTAGTTAGTAGTGTGATATTACCAGAGAAAAAGCTACGTAAGATTAGGTTAACAACTCTTAATGCCTTTTGGCTATGTAGTTGCAGTGGGCACTAGCACTTAGATCATTAGAGGTGAGTATTCCAAGGTCCTTTACAGAGCTTGGATCATCAACAAGATCTTGACTATTCAGCTTGTATTTTATTTTCGGATTTTTTTTGCCAATATGTAAGACAGAGCATTTATTTGTTGAGATTTGAAGTTGCCATTTGTTTGACCATTCTGATACACAGTCAAGATCTTTTTGAAGGGTAGCAGTATTGTCTGTGGTATTGAACAGCTTTACATCATCAGCGAAAAGAACGCAGTTGCTCTTAATATGATCACAGAGGTCATTTATTTAGAGTATGAAGAGAGTTGGTCCTAGAACACTGCCTTGGGGGACACCACTATTGACAGGTACAGAATTTGATAGGACACTCCCAATTTTGACCATTTGTTGTCTGTTTGACAGGAATGCTTCTATCCAGTTATGCAGTTGTCCAGAGATACCATAGGATTTTATTTTTAGTAGTAGTTTGTCATGTACCACTGAATCAAAGGCTTTACAGAAGTCTATGTAGATTGCATCTATTGTTTTGCCCTGATCAAGTTGTGTAGTCCATATGTTTTTGCAGTGTAAGAGTTGCAGATTACAGGATAGTTTTTTTCTGAAACCAAATTGTTTATTGGAGAGTAGGTTGTTTGTCTCTAAGTGGAGGATGATGGATTGGTTAATAATTGATTCCATGACTTTACAGGTGACGCAGCATAAGGAGATTGGTCTGTAATTTTCAACTAGGCAAGGGTCTCCCTTTTTGAAGATGGGGATGACTGTGGCTTGTGACCATAGGTTAGGCAAGGAACTGGTCCTGAAAGATTATGCTTAGAGGTTTGGCTATGGCAGTGGATAACTTGGAATTCATTATTGGAATGCATTTCTATGCAACATTCAACTACACGAGCAACACAGGAGAGAGATCTGGCTGAGATGCTTTTATTGCTTCTGGTGGATCTCCTGAATTAAACTGCTTGTAGCCTGGTTTCTTCTTTTACAACAGGGGTGTCAAACTCAAGGACTGCGGCCTGGATCCAGCCTGTGATGTGGTCAGATCCACCCCGCGGAGCAGCGAAGGGATTAAAAAAATGTTTACTACCGGTTCTGTGGGTGTGGCTTATTTGGTGGTCATGGCTTGGTGGTCATGTGACTGGGATGGGCATGGCTTTGTCATGTGACTGGGTGGGCATGCTTGGTGGTCATGTGACTGGGTGGGTGTGCTTGGTGGCCATGTGACTGGGTGGGTGTGGCCAACTCAATGTCACTCACATCAAGGGGTGCCTCGCCTAGCCCCTCCTCTCCCAGCCATTCCTTGTCAATTAAAAATAATAGCACATAGTTTTTTCTCTCTCCCCCTTCCTTCCTATTTCTTTTTCTTTCTTTCTCTTTTCTCTCTTTCTTGCTTGCATTTTCTTTCACTCCCTTCCTCTTTCTTTCTTGCTCTCTCTCTCTCTCTCTCTCTCTCTCTCTCACACACACACACACACCCCTGGTCGGAGTGCAGCAGAGGCACTGCTGCAGCGGGTGCTGCTACGGGAGGCAGCCAGGATTGCGCCCTCCTGGTCAGAGCACTCCGCCGCCGGTAGCTACTCCTGGGGGATGAAACGTTTCATGTTTCCTCCCTTCACGAAAAGCCCAATGCCACTTTCTCCTTTGGCCACAGCGGGACCCCACAGCCTGGTTCCCTTCCCCAATAGAGAGGAGAGCCTTTCGTTGTCTGCGGCCCCGCTGACTCCAAGAAAATTGGGCATTCCGATCTGGCACCGGAAGCCGGGAAAGCCAGTAACCTCCAAGGAGCTAAAACCTCATGCATGCCCATCGCAGTAGATGCCACAAGGGCCTTGCAAACGCCCCCACACAACAATCCAGACTCAGGGCACTGAGGCTACGGCCTGTGCCTTTCTTCCTTTTCCCCCAGGGAGGAGGAGGACATGGGCAATGGAGGCACCCGAGCATGCTCCACCCGTGGCTTTCTTCCTTTCCCCTGGGAAAGAGGACGACGTGGGCAACGGAAGCTTGAGCAAGCTGCGCTTGTGCCTTTCTTCCTTTCCCCCAGGGAGAAGGAGGATGCGGGCAACGGAGGCCTGAGCATGCAGTGCCTGTGCCTTTCTTTCTTTCCCCCAGGGAGAAGGAGGACACGAGCAACGGAGGCCCAAGCATGCTGTGGCCATGCCATTCTTCCTTTCCTCCTGGGAAAAGGAGGACATGGGTGGCAGCAGTCCAGGGAACCGAAAGGAAGAAATTGGCTGGCTACTCTTCTCTTTATCCGCCTGTTTTGTTTTGTATGGCCGAGGAGGAGGAGATCAGCTGGCCAAAGGGGCGGCTGCTGGAGGTGACTCTTTTGGGGTCTCCAGTCGCTTTTTCAGCACAGAAATCCTCCCCAAATTGGCCTGCTAGTCTTCTCTTTCTCTGCCTGTTTGTTTTGTATAGCCGAGGGGGAGGAGACCAGCCAGCCAAAGGGGCGGCTACTGGAAGCAACTCTTTTTTGGTTTACAGTAGCCTTTTTTGAACAGAAATCCTTCCCCAACTGGGTGGTTGGTCTCCTCCTCCTCAGCCATACAAAACAAACAGACAGAGAAGGAGGAGACCAGCCAGCTGATTTGGGGAGGCTTCTTGCGCTGTAGAAGAGGCAGCTACTGATCTCCGGCTTTGCTCCGCTTCTCCAACAGTCAGGCACACCCTGTTCTATGTGCTGGCTGCTCGGACTCGGGGGTGCTAAAGGTCTGTAGGATGATTCTTCCTCCCCCTCCAATGGTTTTAAAAGGGGGACCATATATCCAGTTTGCCCTTTGAGCAGAGGCAAACCTTCCAAGCCAAAGATAAGAGAAAGGGAATCATCCTACAGGCCCTTAGCATCCCCTTAGAAGTATAAATGTATGAATGTGTTATGCCTCACCTGAATCCACAGGTGAGTAATCACAATTCTGGAGTTCCAAAATTATAAGCAACTGAAAACAAACCCCAACCAAGATAACTGCTGAAGTTTTTCCAGTCCTCAGCAATAAATCCGATATCTGTTTGTCAAACCTGAAGTGCCTATAAATCACAATGCCTCAGAGAATCTTCACAAGACTTTCGCTCTAACAAGACACTTTGCTTCTGGCAAATTTCTCAAGCCAATCCGTTTCCTTTTATCCCCTAAAAGGGGCGTGTCAGTCTCATTAATCACTGGCTTGACGCTTCTTTCCCAATTGAGATTGACGTCTCAATCTCCGTCTATTTCTCACGTCAAGCCAAGATCCCTCAAACCCCTCCTCCTCCGCACTTGAAACCTCTCGCATGTTTTCCTGATTAACTGTTCCCGGCTGCTGTATAGTCAGAGAGGGAGATTCGGGGAAATTCACCTCCAATAAATCAGGTTCGTCTCTCATAACTAAGTCCACTTCCTCATCCTGGCTGCCCTCAGAATCATTCAGCAATGCCGGCTCAAATTTCACTGCCAAATCATCTTCGCTCAAGCTCACATCTGCCAACGGAGCAAATTCCAATCCCGGAGTCACAACACGAATGAATCAGCAGCAGAATCCTCTGGGAAGCTTGGCAGGGAAAGAAGGAGAAAGTGAGTGAGAGAGAGAGGGAAGAGTGTCTTTGGAATTTGCCAGGGGAAATCCAGGAGGTGGATTTCCATCCTATTTCTGTCCTTCAATGAGATGAAGGTGATTGGAAACACAAGGAATTTGTTGTTAGTGCATATGCTCTCAGTATACATAAAGAGAAAAGAAAATACACTCAGCAAGAATCATAAGACACAACACTTAGTGATTTATTTATTTGTATTTGTATTTATTTATTTATCTATTTATTTATTTGTCAAGCGATTATAAGATAACAGGTATAAGTATAAACATAGTTATGAATATATGAAATGGATACGAATAAGAAAAAAAAGAAACAATAAGTCTGGGATGGTAGGCACGTTGGTACGCTTATGCACGCCCCCTACAGACCTCTTAGGAAAGGAGTGAGGTCAATAGTAGACAGTCTAAGGTTAAAGTTTTTGGGGTTTGGGGAAGAAACCAGAGTCAGGTAGAGTATTCCAGACATTGACCACTCTGTTGCTGAAGTCGTATTTCCTGCAATCAAGTTTGATGCAGTTTACCTTGAGTTTGTATCTATTGAGTTGCAGATTACAGGGTAGTTTTTTTCTGAAACCAAATTGTTTATTAGAGAGTAGGTTGTTTGTTTCTAAGTGGAGGATGATGGATTGGTTAATAATTGATTCCATGACTTTACAGGTGACACAGCATAAAGAGATTGATCTGTAATTTTCAACTAGGCTGGAGTCTCCCTTTTTGAAGATGGGGATGACCATGGCTTGTGACCATAGGTTAGGCAAGGAGCTGGCCCTGAAAGAGTTTTCAAAGATT
>NC_141991.1:135235706-135269946 GCF_049901715.1 Pseudonaja textilis
GAAAACAGGATATAAATGAAACAAAAAAGGAATTGATTGTAAATTTGATAATGGCAGCTAGATTAGTGATGGCTAAATATTGGGGAGGAAATTGGGATATTCAAAGAAATGAGTGGTATGAAATTTGGAGTATGGCAACAAGTGATAAATTAACAACGGAAATTAAATTTTAAAAAGGGATGATTAAAGTAAACAATTTTAATGAAATATGGGGGGATTTTATAAAAACAGAGTTGGTGGAAGGCAAAGGGAATCAACCTACTCAAGAATATATGTTGTTTTGGAGGGGATAAGGGCACAATTGGAATATATTGTGTATCTTTTAGTTGTTACAGAAGAAGAAACAGAAGAAAAAGGTGGGGGTGCACTGTAATATTTGTATTTTTTTCTCTTTTTTGTATTTAGATTTAAATGTATTATGTTTGTATTATTTGTATTCAAAATAAAAAATATTATTTAGAAAAACAGGAATAGGCATGCATAGAATGGAGAATCCTATTGTTTGCGAGCCTTCTCACTGGTGACTGCTATTACTATTAAAGTAAAGGAAGTTCAGTTTCCATCCATTATTCCTTTAAAACTGAAGAAGGCGAGGTTCAACCTGGAAATAAGAGGAAATTTTCTGACAGTGAGAGTAATCAGCCAATGGAACAGCTCGCCTTCAGAAGCTGTGGGAGCTTCATCATTGGAAACCTTTTAGAAGAGACTAGACTGACATCTATCAGAAATGGTTGGGGAGGGTTGGACGACGACCCTTCCAACTCTGTTAACCTGTTAAATGACATACTTAGAAACATTGTGATCCTCCATGGTGTACTTGCTGTGAATTTCCCTTTTTGTCCCAGGCAGACCATTTTATAAAAGGGAGATCAGCTTGCCGTACAATAAACACTTCTGCCTTTTGAAATTAAAAGGTGGGCAAAATATCATTTGCCATTTATGGATGTATTTCTCCTGTGTTTCTTGCTTAATGCATATCTGTATTAAATATACCAAAGAGATAAAAGAAAAGATACATTGGAGACTTCCGGTGGCAAGGCAAGGATGAACAGACATGCAGAAGCCCGTCTGGGGTTTCAGTTAATCTCTTTTTGTGGTTGGCGTGATCCTTTGAGGGTGCACGAGTCCTGGAGAGATTCGTGCCGGCATGGGGGAGACTCGGGTTGCAGTGTGGGGAAGGCAACCCCCCTGCAGTGAAGAGGAGCCCTCCAGAGCCCAACGAGCAAGAAACAGCCCCCTATCAATGGAGGCTCCGAAGTCCGGACTGCCACCGATGTAAAGAAACGAGTGAGTGACAGTTTGTGAGATCATTGGGGAAGAGTGTGGCAGAGAAAATTAGCGGTGGAGAGGAGGATTGGAATGTGTTAGGGATACACCCTAGCAGAATCTGCACGGCAGTCAGGCAGGCAGGCAAAATATGTGAGATAAACATTTTTGTAGCTTACACTCAGTAAAACAGATACACAGTGCTAGTTAAATAGTTTATTCCAGTAAGAGTTATAGCATAGTCAAACAGTCCATATACCATTTACTAATTCAGTCCATCCAGGGATTATTCAGTTGCAAATTCCAGTGTTGAAAAAGAGAGGTCAGTAAACTTACAAATATCAGTCCAGTAATATATCTCCTCGCAATAGAGATATGAAGAAGTCACACCTCCTTTCTTCCTTCAGCAACTCAGCAGTAGGGAAAACACGCAGTTAACAAACCATCAATCCATCAAACCAGTCAATCGTCAGGAATCATCAGCAAATGAGCAGGTTCTCTTGCTCCCTCTTATGGCGGTTCAACACCGCACCCAAAATTACATGCTTTGCAGTTTAAAGTGACACACAGTTAAACCTACAATCATAGTTTATATATATTATTTTACCCAAACTACGTTAGGTAACCTATGTTATTCCTAACAGAATGCCATAGACTTTTATAAGGTTGTTACAAGTGTCTGTCCGGAGCCCTAAAAGAAAGCAGCCAAAAAGCGGATGCAAGGCAAGTGAAAGGGCTTGGCAGACAGGAGAGAGAGAGAGAGGACAATAACAAGTAAAACGGGAAGTTTATGAGGTTGGGAGACTAGCGGCTGAAAGGTGCCTGGAAGTTGTGGAGGATTTGGACTATATCATTTAATTTTTATTCTGAAAGACTTTATCAAAGCGGAGACGGGAAGAAGATCGGAGCTGACAGAACAGAGACAGTGTAGCTCCACAGGCAATACTTAGAAACCCTGAAGCTATCGTAACAATATAATTGATATAAACCACTTAACAGCCCTTTAGGGAGCATATTGATCTAATTGAGGAGGTGGTTCCATCTGAAGAAAATCAGGAAAATTGAACTTAGGAACGCTAAGACAAAAAGTAAAAGTGGAAGCTTCCAAATGTGTGGAGATACCATGTAATTGCAGTCACTAGTCAGCATTTTTTTCCTCCCCACTTCCGGTGCGTTTGGAGTGAAGGCTCTCAAACTTAGAGATGGAAAGCTAAAAACTTACTTCAAAATTCCTTTCCCCCTGTTTTTTACTCCCTTTTTTCTGTATACATTTGATCAATTTTTTTCTTCTTCTTTTTCCCTCACCATCTGGTGCTATGATGAACTATCTCTCCTTCTTTATTGTCTCTTTATAATGATTATAAATATGCATACTGGGGAAAGGAAAACTGATTGGTGTAACTGATTGTTAAATAATTGCATTAATTGATTTAATTGATTTTTATAGTGATAGTTATACTTTGATTAGATATATAGGGAAAATAGTAAGAACATTAAGTATTATTTAATTAATAAGTATAGGATTTTATGTATTAATATTATAATTTATTGTGTGCTCACAATTAATCCACTTGGGGACGAATGTAATATTGTTTGTGTTTAAGAATATTTAAAATAAGGTTAGATAAATACACATATTTATTTATAATATTTAAATATAGTTGGATTTGGATTATATATATATATCTTTGGTTATTCGGGTTTTCTCCCACGTAAGATTGGAAGTATCTAGATACTTCCAATCTTACGCGGGAGAAAACCCGAATAACCAAAGATCCACATACAAATACCCACGAGAACCTCAGAAAACATATATATATATATATATATATATATATATATATATATATATATATATATTTCATGAAGTTATGTAGAGAGGCTGAGCATAGACCTTGTAAAATTATATATGTGATTTAGAATTTGGATTTAAAATAATGCAGTGATAATATTTTTATATATAAGTTCTTATACTCCAGTAACCAGTTAAGAGCACAGCTCTCCAGAGGATAGATAGATTAAGTAATTAGATACTGGTCAATCCTAATAGAGAGATTCTATCACTGAATGTTAAGTTGGGATAATATAATTAATATAGTACAACAACAGAAACAAATCTTAAAAGAAATGACTTCCACAACTACTACAGCTCTGAAAACTGGAAGAAAGGTCAACCCGACGTTAACAACTACATCGGCAACAGCTTCGCTCGTGGCACAAAAAACCATAGAAGAAACATTACCAGTGGAGAAACAAGCTAACATTTTGAATGCCAACATCCAATCAATTTTGCTGACTTTACAGGAATCGATGACGAAGCTGCAAGAAACACTGATGAAAAACCATAACGAGATGAAAGCAGATATCAATGAACTAAAAGAGGAGATGGGGAAATTAAAAGCAGACATGAAAGCGGATATCTCCAAAGTAGAGGACAAAGTTAGATTATTACAGCAGGCCTTGGAGAAAAATCAAGCAACAATAAAAGAGATAGAGAAAAGGACTGAACGAACCGAAAGAAAATTAGAAAGGGTAGATGAAGAATTAAAGAATGTGAGTAAAGAAATGGAGGACTCACTGGTCTACTTAGAGATGGACAAGGCTGCTACATACTTGAGATCCCAAAATGTAGTGGAATTCAAAGAAGAAGACCTGGAACAACTAATGGTAGGAATACTGGCTGGACTTTTGGAAAAGGATAAAGATGACATCTTAAGGGAGTTTGATGAAGTTTACAGGATTAGCACTAATTATATGAGATGCCACAAATGCCCAAGAGAAGTCCAAATAAGATTTGCGAGAAGGAGTGTCTGGGATATCATATATAGGTTGTCAAGAGATGAAACAATCACGTATAAAGGTAAAGAAGTCTTGATTCTCAAACAAATACCAAGAAGAGTAAGAGAACAAAGACGAGACTACAAGTTCTTACCTAAATCAGAAAAGAATCGTATTTAAATGGCTAATCTCAGAGGGGATGTTCGTTTTTTGGAATGAAAGGAAAATTAAAATAGACTCCATAGAAAAGGCCCAGGAATTTTATGAGTGATTGGTTGGTCCGGAAGACCAGAGCAGTAAGGAGGAACTAGAAACAAACTCCCAGGAAGATCAAGACTATCATAAGAACAGAGATGGAACTTTAGGAAATCAAGGAAATACTCATCTACATCAGGACAGAGAAGAAAGTAGGACACATCTTCAGGCACAAGGAGAGACCGGAGCCATTACGAGACAAAGAGCGAAACAGAATTAATTAAATGGAAGAAGAGAAACTACTATCAATTAATATAAATGGTTTAAACTCGACAATAAAAAGGAAAAGGATAATAGCTAAACTAACCAAACGAAATGCTGATATAATATGCCTACAAGAAACTCATAAAAAGAAAACAGATGAAAAATACCTAGAATGTCTGAAATTAGGGAAGCTATTTACCGCACCAGCAGACATGGGGAAAAAGAAAGGGATTGCAGTATATGTCAAAGACGATTTGAAAGCAGATTTAATATGGTTGGATTCTGAGGGAAGAACTCTGGTTTAGCAGATCTGGATTAATGCCATCCCAATTCTCCTAATGGTAATCTATGCCCTGAACAGAGATCAAAAAGAGTTTTTTAAGCATCTTTATGGAAAAATAGTAGTATTCGAAAAAAGAAATATTTGTATCATAGGAGACTTTAATTCTATTGCTGATTATCAAAAAGACCACAGTAATGGGGGGAAGAACAAAGGGGGGAAAGAGAGCTTCCCAAGATATGTATGGAAATGATGAAGGAGTTAAATTTGATTGATATATGGAGAAGATTACATCCCACGAAAAAACAATTTACATCTATTCAAATCTTCATCAAGTATGGACACGAATTGATATGGCATGGATGAATGGGGAAATAGCAAATGGGATTGAAATTCAAAGGGATTGAAATTTTACCTAATGAATGGGCAGATCACAATCCAATTCAGATAATATGGAAGGATAGGGAAAAACCCAAGAAAAGATGGATGTTAAACACTCAAATTATAAGAGAAAAAGAATAAACCAACAAACTGAAGGAGGAATTAAATTATTTCTTAAAGGAAAATGATAATGGAGCAACTACAAAAAAAAAACATTTGGGATACAATATAGGCAGTAATAAGAGGTATAACAATCTCTTATAATGCCAAGAGGAATAAGGAAAAATACGCCCAGCAAAACAAATTACAACAAAAAATTAATTAGAAACTCAATTACAGAGTACCTCAAAGGATTCAAAATTGCAAAATCAGATAATAATAACTAAACATAAATTGAATTTAATTGAACAAGAGAGAATGATTATAAATTTGAATACAACTAGACAAACTTATTTTGAGCATAGCAATAAGCCAGGGTGATGGCTATCATATAGACTAAAAAAAGGAAAGGAAAGAGATTGATATACCAGCTAATAGATATAAAGGGGGATATACAACAGGAGATAGAACACAAAAAAGAAATTGCCCATAAGTATTTTGAAAGGTTATATAAAAAGGGAGAAGTTAACAAAGACAGAATAAGAAACTATTTAGATGAAGTGAAGGATAAAGCAATTGGGGAAGAAATGGAAGAATTATTAAACAAAGACATTACTTGGTTTGAATTGAAATCAGCAATGGAGAACCAGAAAAACAATAAATCCCCAGGACCAGATGGGATTCCAAGGGAGCTGTACAAGGCAATAGCAGAACAAATAGGATCTCTTATAGTGGAAGTTTTTAATGACATTTTATTGGCAGCCAGGATGCCGGACTCATGGAGGGGGGCATTCATTTCGCTGATCCCGAAGAAGGATTCGGATCCCTGATATATATATATATATAATTATAGGCCAATTTCACTGTTAAATACCTATTACAAAATATTCATTTCTATTATAGCAAGTAGACTAAAAAGAATGTTAAATGAGCATATATATGAAGATCAAAATGGATTTCTCCCGACCAGACAAATCAGGAACAACTTAAGAATAGTTCTAGATGTCTTAGAATTTTACAAAGTCCACCCCGAAAAACAAATTGCACTTATGTTTTTCAATGCAGAGAAGGCCTTTGATAATTTAAATTGGCAATTTTTAATCCAAAAAATTTATAATATGAATTTAGGCACCAAATTTGAAAATATTATAACAACCATTTATGATACACAACAGGCTAATATTATAATAAACGGGGAATATACCCGCCCAATAAAAATAGAAAAAGGAGTCAGACAGGGCTGCCCACTCTCACCCCTTCTCTTCATATTATCATTAGAAGCATTACTAATGCGAATTAGACAGAACCCAGACATAAAAGAATTAAAGGTTAAGAAAGAAGAATATAAGTTGCAAGCATTTGCGGATGCTATGATTTTTTTCATTGAGAAACCAATAGAAGGAGGACAAAAATTGATGAATGAATTAGAACAATTGAGAGCAGTAGCAGGACTTAAAATTAATAGGAAGAAAACAAAATTAATGACTAAAATTTAACAGAAAAACAGAAAATAGAACTAGAAGAAGTTATGGGAATACAAGTGATAAAGAAAGTTAAATACTTAGGAATATGGTTGACAGCATATTGTAAGACACTTAAGGAAAATAATTATGATAAATTGATGCAACAGGTAAAGAAGGATTTAGAAACATGGGGCAAGCTGCAACTTTCATTATTAGGCAGGATTGCTACTATTAAAATGAATATTCTTCCAAAATTCCTATATATATTTCAGACGATCCCAATCAAAGTACACAAATTTTTTTTGAAGAACTTAATAAAATAACTGTAAAATTTATCTGGCAAGGGAAAAAACCTAGAATAAATTTAAAGGCAATGCAGGATATGAAGAGCAGGGAAGGGCTGGCACTTCCAAATTGGGAGTTGTATTATAGTGCAGCCTCTTTAGTATGGTTGAAGGAATGGGTGAATTTAACCAATAAGAGAATATTATTCTTAGAAGGCCATGACTTGCGGAGGGAGTGGCATGCTATTTTATGGGATGTAGGGAAAACTAGCCAGAAATATTTTCACAGACACCTGATCAGAGACTCATTATTAACTAATTGGAAGAAAATACAGAAAAAACACTATTTAAAAATACCAATTTGGATTTCAACAATGGAGGCTGAATGTCACTAAAATGATTAAATATAAGGACCAATTGGATACACAAGGAAATTTGAAATTGTGGCAAGAACTTTAAGAGCGGGGACTAAAAATTGATCAGTGGGCATATCTTCAAATTCAAAGTAGATATAAACAGGACAAGAAGGAATTTGGAATTAACAATAAACTCCAGCAACTAGTTAAAATTTTATTAGGATCAGGCAAAAAAAGAATAACAAAATTTTATAATTACTTAATAGAAGTAGAATTAGAAGAAGAAATTGTAAAAGGGAACATGATAGCCTGGAGTAGGAATATAGGACGTAGCATCATCATAACAGAATGGGAAAAGGTCTGGGGTAGAAATAATAAAATTACCAAATCGGTAGCATACAAAGAAAACGCCTATAAAATGTTTTATAGATGGCACCTTCCTCCTTCGAGATTAGCGAAGATGCACCCCAATATGAGTCCAAATTGCTGGAAATGCAAAAAAAAAAAAAAAAGAGGGAACTTTTTTCCATATGTGGTGGTCCTGTACAGAAGCTCAAAAATATTGGCAGGAAATTAGAAATTGGCTGGAAGAAATGACAAGAGAACAGATCAAATTCAAACCAGAGTCCTTTCTGTTAGGGATCTTTGATAAACAAATATCCAAAAAGTGAAATATATAATAATACACATTTTGACAGTGGCCAGATTGGCTTTTGCACAATGTTGGAAGCAACCTCATGTTCCATCAGAGGAGATGACCATTCAAAAAATTTCAAGTTGTGCAGAAATGGACAAATTAACTTTGGCATTAAAAAGGGAGGCTTTGGCTCAGAGCAAAGACATTCATTGAGCTCCTTACCAAATACGGATCTTCTGGTCTTTGCAACATCTGCTTGCAAACTTATTTAAAAGGCAGCTTTGACCCAAGTTTCTTTGTTGTAAACAACCATCTGATTTCTTGTGTCTGGTATGTCATTTCCTTTGATTCGTGTAAGAAGTCTAAAACTCTGGGCCCTGGACGGGGCTGGTAAACCTTGTTTGGCTCTCTGAAATTTGGACTGAATCTTGGCTATTCTTCTACAGGCTCCTGTGGGAAGCAAAACAACTCAGGGAAGCCTTAGCTTGGCTGCCTTTCTTCCTGCAAACAGGAGCTGTGCCTTGTTGCCTCATCTTTCTTCACAAGTTTGACAGTGATGTTGTTTTGCTTAAATTTTCCAGAAATCTGTAAAAGATCAAATCAAAGGTCAGCTGAACAAAACAACACAATCCTTGATTTAACTTTGCTTCACAATTTGTCTGTTGTGTGGAGGCATCCATGCCATGTTTGATCAAAAGCTTATATACAATAGAGTACAACCATAAGGCAGGCTTAATTATAGGATTGGGGCCAGTTTGGTTTAATGTTTAAGGCACCAGGTTAGAAACTGGGAGATTGTGAGTTCTAATTCTGCCTTGGACACAAAGTCAGCTGGGTGACCTTGAGCCAGTCACATTTTCTCAGCCCTAAGAGGCAGACAAGGATAAACTACTTCTGAAACCTTATCACATAAACTATGGATTTCAAAGAAGGGGACATTAACTCTGCAAACATATTTAACTCCAATGTAAAGTCACTGCTGAACAATTTGGGTACTGACTCCTGTCCATGATAAAGAAATACAGTGGTAGGTTTGCAGTGTACTATTTTCAGTCAAACAGGATACAATATTCAATAGTCTGTGGGGATGATCAGATTCACAATTATTTTTGCAAGCTTTTGAAGCTAAAATGTTTCATTATTTAATTATTATTTACTTGACTATAATTGGAAAAGGGATGTGAAATGTATTAATTGCTACAACTATCTTCTCTGGGAACAATGTATCTTTAATGAAGTTTAAATTCCAGGATATTTAAATGTTACTTACTATCCCGGTCAGCCAAAAACTTTCACTTCTCAAGCTTCCTCCTGCACATTCTTATCCAGATGAAAGCTTCTTTGTGGCGATCATTGCTGACTGCCACTCCACCGCTTTCAGAAAAGGGAGTTAAGCCAGCTGAGGAGGGGGATTGCGATTCCCCCGGACCTCTGCCGGATCTCCCCTGTCTTCAGTTACCTCTACGGGGTAACTATTAGCCCCCAAATCCGGCTGGATCGGGGGCACTCCAGCGGCAAGCGCAGCAGAAACCGCACACGATCGCAGATTCCTGCCACCACCGAAGCCTTGCAAACCGGAAGTTAGGGGAAAGATATAAAGGCGTCATACTTCAATCTGTGATTACAGGAGAAATTTTGTGTTAATGAGAAAAGATAATAGATAATTGAAATAGAACAGACAAAAGATACAAGCATAATGATTTAAACTGAGATGAAATAAATAAAATATAATTAAGAGAGTGAAAAGAGGGGAGAAGCTATATAAAAAATGTAGAATGATAAATAAAATATGAAATGGTATATAAAGTGAGCATGAATTTGATTTATGTCTGTATACAAAGATGTAACCCGGGACTAAGCCGCTTTCCAAAAAGAAGTTGTATGTTTTCATGTTTTGTGTTTTGTTTGTGAATGTTTGTTTATTGAAAATTAATAAAAAATTTATTAAAAAAATAAAAAAATTGCCAGAACTAAACAACCTGAATACAATGCAACAAACCACACAAACTATAATTAGGGATGTACAAGCTCCAGATGCACAGGCCATAATATATAATTTACATTATACTGTTATTACCAAATGTGAGTTTGGTGGCAAATTGTATATGTGTATTCAGACAGCTTCTGACATCAAGGCCTGCTTCCTTAAACCCAGTAGGGCTAAAGGCAGCCCACTTTTCCTTTTCTGACACACCAGAAGGCGTATAGTCTTTTTAATTGGCAGGGGGGCAGGGGGAGAAAAATTTGGCAAAAATGGATCCAAAGTCTCTGTTAGGGATATACCCTAGCAAGATCTGCAGGGCAGTCAGGCAGGCAGGCAAAATATGTGAGATAAGTGTTTTTGTAGCTTACACTCAGTAAACCAGATACACAGTGCCTATTAAATAGTTTTTATTCCAGCAAGAGTTAAAGCATAGACAAAACAGTCCATATATCATTCACTTAGTTCAGTCCGTCCAGGGATTATTCATTTGCAAATTCCAGTGTCGAAAAAGAGAGGTCAGTACACTTACAAATATCAGTCTGGTGATATATCTCCTCGCAGTAGAGAGATATGCAGAACTCAAAAACTCCTCTCTTCTTATCAGCAACTCCTCAGTAGGGAAAGACGCAGCTAACAAACCATCAATCCAGTAAATTGTCAGCAATTGCCAGCAAACCGTCAGCGTCTCGTCAGGTTGTCTTGCTCCCTCTTATGGTGGTTTCACACCACACTCAAAATTACATGCTTTGCAGTTAAAGTGACACACACTTAAACTAACAATCATAGCTTATATATATTATTTTACCCAAACTAGTTAGGTGACCTATGTTATACCTAACAGTCTCCTTTATCCCCTCAGCAGTCTCCGGTGGAGTGACTCCCTCTTGGAGGCTCCAAGAAAGGATGAAAAGCGTTTTCAGTGTCTGGATTTTCAGAACCCTTTCAGTTTCAGTTTCAGAGTGGTCTGTGTCTGGAATACTCCACCTGACTCTGTGGTTTCTTCCCCAAACCCCAAAAATTTATACTTAGACTTGTCTACTATTGACCTCACCCCATTCCTGAGAGGTCTGTAGGGGGCGTGCATAAGCGCACCAACCTGCCTATTGTCCCTGTCCTATTGTTTCTTTTATTTTTGTTTTATTTTTCTTATATGTATCCATTTCATGCATTCATAACTATGTTTATATTTAGTTTGCCTCCCTCTTCAACATTTTGGAGTCTCTCTTCATATTTTTCCATCATCTGTTCCATCCTACCTGTTCTTTGTTCAATAGTATCCATTTTTACCTTAAGATCTTGAATTCCTTGCATAATCATCTGGAAGGATACTCTTTCTTGTTCTTTTTCTTTCTCTTTATCTTGCTTTAACAATGTCTGAATTGAGCACTGTCCAGATGGTGGGGAGGCAGAAGCAGACATAGAGGCACCCGAAGATATAAATTTCTTACTCATTTTAAGTGGTTCCAACTCTTCAAGTTTTTTCAAATTTTAATCCACAAAAAAAAGAGAAAAAATATGAAATTATAATCCAAGGTAAAAAGGCCAACAATAAAAAACAATAAAAAAGCCAAAAGTGAGAGAAAAAAAGGAAAAAAAAAATTCTTCAAATTCTTCCTGACCTTAGTCCAATAAAAAGAGAAAAAAAACCATAAAAAAGTAACAGTAAAAATAAAAACCCAATAATAATAATAAACAAGACAAAGCCAAAAAAGAAGAAGGGAAGAAACAAAAAACAAAACAAAAACCAAGAAAAATAAGTTTCTTCAGATTCCACACCTTAGTCCAGCCAGAAAAAAAAAAAAAACCTCAATTGAGAAGAGGAAAAAGAAATAGTCCGCTGATGTACATTAAAAAAAAAGGAAAAAAGAAAAAACAGGATCCAAATGGGCAAGAGAGAAAATAAAATCAGTTAAATCAAAATAAAATAAAAGTAGAAAAAAGAAATTCAGAGGCTTCCCTTTGCAAATAAATCAAGCTTAAAAGTAAGGACCTTGATGTTAGTGAAGGGGTTGGCAGAACTCAAAAAAACAACAACAACACTGCACTCTATTTAATTATCCAAGGCTCTAATAATAACTCCCTTCTCTTTCCCACAAGCTTCAAAGCTGAGCCATGTATATCCAGAAAGACACCTGTAATAATATTCCACAAAGGGCTTTCCTCTATCTTATCAGGGGATGTCCTTGAGAAGAAGAGTCTGTTTTTTTTAAAATATTTCCGAGCCTCTAGGTGGCAGTGTTACAAAGTATCATAGTTCTCACTTTCCCCCCTCCTCTCTTAGGGGAAAGCCGGCTTGCAATACACAAAACAGAAACACAAAAATCAAACAAAGTCAAGAGAAGCCTCTAGCCCAGAAAGAAAAATAAAAAGTCCAGAAGAAGAATAAAACATATGAATATATAAAAGAAAAAAAAGCAGTCCAGTTATCCAATAAATAACAATAGAGTCCGGAAGCAAAGAAAAGAAAAAAAAATGGATTCTCTCTTTGACGTTTCCCTAAAAAAAACGCCGCTAAGTCAATTTTGTCAAAAAAAAAAACAAAAATCACACAGGTTTCTTCAAATAATTAGAGTAAACTTTCGAAACTCAAAAAATTAAATAAAAAAAAAGAAGTTCTCACCCAACCGACAAACTCTTTCTCAAACTCTTTCCGTCTGGAGCCGCCCCGGCTTCAGCAGCATGGGGGCTGCCTCTCCGCCGCTGGCAAGAAGAGCTTCACCCGGGCTCTCCAGGGATTTTGCGGTATCCCCGGAGTCCTCAGGGTATGCTCTTCATGGTGGCTGTCCCTACGGGACAGCGTAGGTCCGTTGGACCGGCCGGTGGCGGAGATATCGGCTGCAATCGAGGAGCTCGATTGCAGACCGTATCGCCACGGCGCAAGCTCCTCCCAAAATGTTGAAGAGGGAGGCAAACAAAGAGAGGAGAAAATTGGAAATATCGACAATAGATTAACAGCGATTGAACAAGAAAAAAGTGAGATGTTGAAGTGGGAGTTGGATAGATCAGAATTTTATCTCAGATTTCAAAATATAGAAGAAGAAAAAGGACAAGATTTGGCTGCGATAATGGTAGGAATTCTGGCGGAGGCGCTCGAGATAACAGAAGAGAAGATGATGGATGGAATTGATGAGATATATCGAGTTTTTACAAGATATGCGATGAGAAATAACCTACCCAGAGAAGTTCATATTAGATTTATTAAAAAATCTTTGAAGACACAAATATTGCAAGCAGCAAGAGAGAAGCCACTGAAATACAAAGGTAAAGAAATTTTGGTTTTAAAACAAATACCTAGAAGAGTGAGAGAGATGAGAAGAGAATACCGATTCCTGACTAAAAGGTTATTGGAAAAAGAGGTGTCTTACAGGTGGTTGATTCCAGAAGGATTGATGTTTACGTGGCAGGAACAGAGACATAGAATTGATTCAATCGAGAAAGCAGAACTGTTTTGTGCAGAGGTTTTTGGAGGCAGAGAAGGAGGAGCAGGAAAGGAGGTCCCATCAATTGAATCCCAAGAGGAACAAATGGAGGTTGGAAAAGAAGAAGGTCCAGTAGGTGGACAAGTGGATATTAAAGATCAACGTGAGGCAAGACCCACGAGAGTGGTTAAATCTAAATATAAAACATAATTATGGAAGAGAAAAAATTGATTACAATGAATATAAATGGACTGAATTCAGCTGCTAAGAGAAGGAAGACTTTCCATAAATTAATGAAACTAAGGTTCGACATAATTTGTTTACAAGAAGTTCATATTAAAAAGCAACATGAACAATTGTTATTACAACCAAAATTAGGGAAATTGTTTACCTCTTTGACACAATCCAAGAAAAGAGGGGTGGTTTTATATATTAAAGAGGCCATTCCAGCAAAAATGATTTATACAGATGATGATGGGAGAATATTAATGGTAGAAATAATGGACAATAATAGAAAGATACTTTTGACTGCAATTTATGCCCCGAATGATAAACAGGAAGAATTCTATAGAAAACTGCATACTAAGATGGCTGAACTAGACTATGCTAACACAATTATGATGGGAGACTTTAATGGAATTGTGGATAATAAACTTGATTATATTGCAACAGCAGTAAAGCATAATAGAAAAACTCTTCCTAAATCCTTTTTTAAAATGATAGATGAATTAATTTTAAAAGACATATGGAGAGAAAGAAATGATAAATCTAAGCAATTTACATTCTATTCAAATAGGCATCTATCATGGTCCAGACTGGATATGATTTGGATCTCAACAGATTTAATGTCTAGTATTCAAGAAGTAAATATTGAAACAAGTACTTGGGCTGACCATAACCCATTGACAATTGAATGGAAGGGACAAAGGAAAAGATCGAGATGGACATTAAATAATTCTATTTTAAAGGATAAGGATTTTATACAATGGATGGAGAAAGAATTGGCCTTCTTCTTTAAAGAGAATAGAAAAGAAGACACCTCAATACAGAATGTTTGGGACACAATGAAGGCCTATGTTAGAGGCTTGATAATAGACTATACAAGAAAAAAGAATAACAGGAAAAGGCGAACTCTTAAAGCCTTGGATGATGAATATAAGGGACTTGAAAAAGAATTACAGAAAATGCCACACAGAAAAGATGTTAAAATGAAACTGGATATAACTAAACATAAAATGGACTTAATAGAGAAAGAAGAACTGGCACAGAAAATTAGGAATGCTAAACAGAATTATTTTGAGGATGCAAATAAGCCAGGTAGATGGCTAGCATACAAATTGAGAAAGGAGAAAGAGTCGAGGAAAATACCGCAGTTAATAGACGACCAAGGTAAAATTTGTTATGGCAGCAAAGAAAAAAAAGAGATTATTTATGATTTTTATAAGCATTTGTATAAGAAAGAAGACATTGATGAGGAGAAAGTTAAACAATACCTGCAGAATGCAAATCTACCTAAGATATCTAAAGAGATTGAAGAAATGCTAGAAAGCAATATAACAATGATGGAGTTAAGCCAAGCACTTAAGAAACAAAATAATGGAAAGGCACCAGGTCCAGACGGGTTTCCTGTAGAATTTTATAAAACCTTTCAAGAATCACTGTGTATTCCATTGTTAGAAGTTATGAATGAAGTTATGTTAAAAAAGATGATACCTAAAACATGGTTAGAGGCTTACATTACACTTATTCCAAAAGAGGAGGCGGACCTACTTCAAATCAAGAATTATAGACCGATTTCTTTACTAAATGCAGATTATAAAATTTTTGCTTCAATATTAGCAGAAAGACTTAAAAAGTACTTGAATAACTTTATCCACCCAGACCAAAATGGGTTTTTGCCAAAGCGACAAATCAGAGACAATATGAGAGTAATTCTGGACACCTTGGAATACTATGAGGCGCATCCTGAAAAGCAAATGGCTTTGATATTTTTAGATGCTCAAAAGGCATTTGATAATGTGAATTGGAGATTTATGTTACTTTTAATGGAACAGATGGGCTTTGCTAGAAGATTTATTCAGGCAATAGAAGCAATTTACAATGAACAAACAGCTAAGGTAATGATGGAGGGAGAATTTACAGATCCTATTAATATAAGAAAAGGCACAAGACAAGGTTGTCCTCTTTCTCCCTTGATATTTGTATTGACTTTGGAAGTGTTGAATAGAAATATCAGAGAAGATAAAACTATAAAAGGAATGAAAATTAAAAAGGAAGAATTTAAACTACAAGCCTTTGCAGATGACCTAGTCTTTATCTTGGAAGACCCTATAGAAACAGCCTCGAAACTGTTGGAAAAGATAGAGGTCTATGGGGAGGTGGCTGGTCTGAAAATAAATAGAGATAAAACAAAGATTTTGTCAAAGAATATGTTGCTGAAACAAAGGGAAGAGTTGGCAGAACTGTTAAAAATTCAAGTTACAAACAAGGTTAAGTATCTGGGGATATATTTGACATCAAGATGTAGTACATTGAAGGAGAATAATTATATTAAACTTAAACAACAGATAGCTCAAGATTTGAAAAAATGGGAGAACTTACAATTGTCATTAATAGGAAGGATTTCAACAATCAAGATGAACATTTTACCCAGAGTCTTATTTTTGTTTCAAACAATACCAATTAGGCTTGGAAAAGAATATTTTGAGGATTTAAATAAAATTGTTTTGAAGTATATATGGCAAGGCAAGAAAGCAAGAATAAAGTTAAAGCTTTTACAGGATGCTAGATTTAGAGGAGGGTTTGGTCTGCCTAATTGGGAGTTGTACTACCAAGCTGCAAATTTGACGTGGGTTAAAGAATGGATAACATTAAGGAAAACCAGATTGTTGACATTAGAAGGCCATGATTTGTTGTTGGGTTGGCATGCTTTTTTATGGTACAAGGGAACTAAAACACAGGGGTATTTTAGAAGACATTATATACGGGAGTCTCTGTGGTTGAATTGGGAGAAGATAAAAAAAACAGTGTTATTTGAAAATTCCAGTTTGGTTATCGACGATAGAAGCGTTCTCTTATCCTATAATTTATAAAAAGGAACAAACAGTTAACTATGGGGAATTATTAGATGAAAAGGGTGAACTTAAATCGATGCAAAAACTGGAAGAACAAGGTATACAGATGAATTGGTTTTCATATTTGCAAATACATTCAAAGTACTATGAGGATTCCAAAGCAGAGGGATTTTATGATAAGCAAACTGACTTGGATAAGATTTTGATGGGTACTGATGAAAAGGTGATTAAAAAATTGTATGGTTATTTATTGCAAATTAAGCTTGAGGAAGAACAAGTTAAAGAAACTATGATTGCGTGGGGGAGGAATTTTGGATATGGGATTGATTTAGAGAAATGGCAGAAATTATGGTCGCAAAATTATAAAATGACAATGTCTACAGCCTATAAAGAAAACTTGTATAAGATGTTTTACAGGTGGCATTTTCCCCCGACAAGGATAGCAAGAATGTTCAAGAACAAATCCGAAAAATGCTGGAAATGTCATCAGAAACCTGGTTCATACTATCACATGTGGTGGACTTGTGAGGATGCTAGAAAATATTGGACTAAAATCCACATGTGGCTGGAAAAATGACAAAGAAGCATATAGACTTGAAACCGGATTTTTTATTGGGAATCCTACCAGATACTTATAGTAAAGAGTTGAAATATTTGATTGTAAATGTATTGACTGCTGCTAGGATTGTATTTGCAAAAAATTGGAAAAATGAGAAAATTCCATTGCAAGAAGAAGTTGTAAAGAAAATTTTGGAATGTGCTGAGATGAGTAGATTGACTTTTGAAATTAGAGAGCAAGAAGATAAACAATTTTATTTAGTTTGGGATCTTTTCTATCAATGGTTGAATGATGAAATATTAAAATATAAAAGTTAGATAATAAGGAATAATAATGACTTTATTTTCCCTTTCCTTTTATTGGTTTTTGATACTATATCTATATAATAGTTTTCTTTGTTTCTTTCTTTTTCATATTTGGGATAGAATTGGTATGATTATAAGATTTGTTTTAGAATAAAATACTTAAAATATAGTTATCTCATAAAGGCATGACCGAATAAAAGTTTAGTCAAATTTTTCTTTTTTTTTCTTTAATAGCGATACTAGGATTAATAAATTTGTATTGATAAGAGTATTATATAAAGTAACTGTAATTGTGACTATGAGGTGAATGCACAAAACCGATGGACCAACCGACTTACTGTGTGTACAAAAATATGGGGGAGCTGATACTTTTATGTTTTGTTGTTGTGTTTTCTATGTTAAAAAAACAATAAAAATTTATTAAAAAAAAAAATCTATGTTTATATTTATACCTGTTATCTCATAATTGCTTGACAAAATAAATAAATGAAAATAAATAAAATAAATAAATCTTGATAGGTTTTCAATACCAGTACAGGAGAACAAAGATACAAACATCTAAATAAAAGCTCTCATCCAACCCCCCCCCCTTTCTCCACCCACAGCCAACTCAGTTCTTACTCATCAGTCACTTGGAGTTTCAGTTTTTGCTTTGTAGCCTCCAGCATGGTCTGGTGAAGCCGGGTAACCAGTTCAATCACGTGGTCACTAATAAGGAGGAAGTCCCCTTTGGTGTCCGCTGTGGAAGGCTATAAGAGAACAGTAGTCACATGTGTTGGAGATACTCGGAGTCTTTCCAGAAGGTAGGCTTAAGATACAGAAGGATCTTGACAGACTTGAACATTGGGCGCTATCTAACAGAATGAAATCCAATGGTGAAAAACGTAAGGTTCCACATTTAGGCAAGAGTAGCCAAATGCACAGGTGCAGTATATGTGGTACCTCGGTCAATACTAATAACTGTGAGAGGGATCTTGGAGTCCTAGTGGACCATCGTTTAAATATGCGCCAGCAGTGTGCCGCAGCTGCCAAAAAAGCCAACACAGTTCAAGGCTGCATAAACAGGAATAGAATCAAGATCACATGAAGTGTTAATCCACTTTATAAGGCCACACTTGGAATATTGCATCTGGTTTTGGTCGCCTCAATGTAAAAAAAGATGTTGAGACTCTAGAAAGAGTGCAGAGAGCAGCAAAAAAAGATGATTAGGGGACTGGAGGCTAAAACATATAAAGAACTGTTGCTGGAATTGGGTATGTCTAGTTTAATGAAAAGTTTAATGAAAAGGAAGACTAGGGGTGATGTGATAGCAGTCTTCCAATATCTGAGGGGCTGCCACAAAGAAGAGGGAGTCAACCTATTTTCCAAAGCACCTGAAGGCAGGGCAAGAAGTATTGGGTGGAAACCAATCAAGGAGTGAAGCAACCTAGAACTAAGGAGAAATTTCCTGACAGAACGATTAACCACTTGCCTCCAGAAGTTGTGAATGCTCCAACACTGGAGATTTGGAAGAAGAGATTGGACAACCATTGGACAACCCTAACCCTAACCCAGAACTGGTCAGATCCTGCTGAATACCATCTCTGAATGCTCCGGCACTGGAAGTTTTCAACTAGAGATTGGACAGCCATTTGTCTGGAATGGTCTAGGGTTTCCTGCCTGAGGAGGGGGTTGGGCTAGAAAGCCTCCGAGGTCCCTTCCAACTCTGTTATTCTGTTCTGACCAAATACCCAGGTTTATTTTTGATTATTATTTCCCCTGACGTATAAGTTTTCAAATTAAGATTTCTTGATCAATTCAGCTCACTTTGTTGATTTCCTGAAAAATCTGAACAAAACTCTCCTACTCAGGCTTACTTTATTTCCTTTGATCATTTAGGGTATTTTTTTTTTTAGGACAACAGCTCATTCACGATTTTTATCGGGCCACTTTGTTCCCCATTTATTAGAATATTTGCCTGTTGCGTGTGGTAATTTGTAGTGACGACATTTTTGAATCTGATGCCGAGGTTCATATTATATATTTTTTGAATTAAGAAATGCCAATATAAATTATCAAATGCTTTTTCAGCATCCAAAAATATAAATGCAAATTGTTTTTCTGGATGGGCTTCATAGAATTCTGAAATGTCTATCACTGTTCTTAAATTATTCTTAATTTGTCGAAATGGGAGAAATCCATTTTGATCTTCATGGATATGTGTGTTTACAACCTATTTTAATCTATTGGCTATTATAGAAGAGTATAGTTTGTAATCTGCATTCAGGAGCGAAATTGATCTATAATTATTAATATGTCTGTGGTCTAGGTCCTCCTTCGGGATCAGCAAAATTAAGGCTCCCCTCCACGAGTCCGGCATCTTGCTGCTAAGAGTACCTCATTAAATACTTCCAGCATCAGTGGTCCAATTTGTTCTATGATTGTTTTGTAAAGTTCTACAGGTATCCCGTCCGGTCCTGGCGCTTTATTGTTACTTTGCTTCTCTATTGCTGACTTCAGTTCGGACCATGTTATATTTTTGTTTAATAATTCTATCTCTTCCTCTCCAATTGCTTTATCATTCGTTTCCTCTAGGTATTTCATTATTTTGTCCTCGCAGACTTCTTTTTTGTATAATTTCCTGAAGTATTTAAAAGTGATCTCTTTTTTCTTCTCTATCTTCTCTTGCAAATTGCCACTCTCGTCCATTAATTGGTGTATCAATCTTTTTTCTTTCGTTTTCTTAAGTTTGTGGGCTAACCATCTCCCTGACTTATTTGCATGCACGAAGTAGATTTGTTTAGTCATTTTCAGACTAATCTCCAATTTTTCTTGTTCCAGTAAATTTAGTTTGTGTTTAGTTGTTGCTAACTGGTTCGGTATTCTTTGGTTTTGGGGGTTCTTTTGTAGTTAGGTTTCTAAATCTTTAATTTCTTGTTGTAGGTTACATTGTTGGGCATACTTTCTTTTATTTCTCATAGCATTGTAAGAGATTGTTATTCCTCTTATAAATGCCTTCAATGTGTCCCATATATTTTGTTTCGAAGTTAGTTCATTATTATTTTCCTTTAAGAAGAAGTTCAGTTCTTCTTTCAGTTTGTTAGTATATTCTTCTTTTATTAAGTGAGTGTTAAGAGTCCATCCTTTCTTTGGTTTTCTTCTACCTCTCCAGGTTATTTGAATTGGGTTGTGGTCAGCCCAGTCATTTGGTAAGATTTCGCTATCTTTGATTTCATTAATTAATTCACCGTTTATCCAGGCCATATCTATTCTTGTCCAAATTTTGTGTGGGTTAGAATAATAAGTAAACTGTTCTTTTTGGGGGGTTTAGTTTTCTCCAGATATCTACCAGATTCATTTCATTCATCATATCCTCACATGGCTTCAAAAATTCTCTTTTTCCTTTTTTGTTCTTACTCCTGTTACTATGATCCTTCCGGTAGTCACCAATAGAGTTAAAATCGCCAATCAGACAAATATTGCCATTTTCAAAATCTATTATTTTTTGGTGGAGATGTTTGAAAAATTTACCTTGATCATCATTTGGGGCATAGATTACTACCAGTAAAAATGTAATGCCATTAATCGAGATTTGTACCACCAGAGTTCTTCCTTCAGGGTCCGCCCAGATTAACTCAGCTTTTAAATCATCTCTCACATATATTGCAATACCTTTCTTTTTGTGTTTATCTGTTGGTGCTGTGAATAATTTTCCCAGTTTCGGACAATCTAGGAATTTCTCCTCACTTTTCCTAATGTGTGTTTCTTGTATGCAAATTATGTCAATGTTTTGTTTTATTAGTTTGGTTAGAATCCTTTTCCTTTTAGCTCTTGAATTTAGGCCGTTTATATTGATGGAAAGAATTTTGCTTCCTTCCTCCATTTACTTAAGTCTGCCTCGCTTTTTGTCTCCTAACTATACGGCTCTCTTCTTGTGGTTGATATGGGGTTGTTTCTTCTCTTTTTTGTTGTAAGTTGTCTTTCCCTTGAGTTTGGACAGATCTTTCTTCTTTGTTCCTATGGCGGTTACGATCTTCCTGCATGTTCCTTTGGGTTTCCTCCCTAGTGTGTTGATCCTCCATGGTTGTTAGCTGTTCTAGGAAGTCTTGTGCTTGTTCTATTGAATCTATTTTAATTTTTCTTCCCTTCCATGATATTAGCATCCCTTCTGGGATTAGCCATTTGAATGAGATTTCTTTTTTATTTAAGTAATTGGCTAAAAATTTATATTCTTGCCTTATGGTCCTCACTTTTCTTGGAATCTGCTTAAGAACTATGATCTCTTTGCCCTTATATAATATTCTTTCATCTCTGGCCATTCTAAGTATTAGGTCTCTCACACATCTTCTTGAAAAGCGGATATGGATCTCCCTTGGGCAATTGTGACACCTTGCGTAACTGGTGTTCACCCTATAGACTTCGTCAAATTCTTTGAGTAAGTCATCTTTCTCTTTTTCAACTAGTTCAGCCAACAAACCTGCCATTAATTGCTCTAGTTCTTCATTTTTGGATTCCTCCACGTTTTGGAACCTTAGGTATGCAGGTGCTCTGTCCATCTCAAGTTGGACCAAGGAATCTTCCATTTCTCTATTAACATTTTTAAAGTCTTCCTCAGTCCTTTCTAGGTTCCTCTCCGCTCGTTCTGTCCTCTCTATTTCTTTTATTTTTATTTCAGTTCTTTCCATGGCCAATTGCATTGTCCCAACCTTATCTTCAACTCTCTGTATAACTCTCTCATCTCCTCTTTTAATTTACCCATTTCTTCCTTCAGTTCGCTAACATCGGCTCTGGTCTCATTGTGATTCCTAATCATGATCTCCTGCATTCTAGACATTGATTCTTGCAGGGATAATAATGTCGCTTGTAGATTGGCATTAGTGACGGTCAGTTGTTTTTCTCCTGTCAAGGTCTCTTCTATAGTTTTCTGCGTTGTTGGGGAGGCAGTTGCCAAAGTTGTCATCAAGGTGTGGGTGTTCTTCCTTCCCATTTTCAGGGCCGTGGTTGTTGTGGAAGTCGTCTCTGATAAGATTTGTTTTTGCAAATGGACAATGTTAAGAATATTATCCCAAATTACCATTCGATGAAATAGCCTTTTAAGTGTGATTATAAGTCTATTTACTAAGCTTACACACCAAGTTATTTTAGATCTCTTTCTTCGGCCCAATCTGTCATTTAGGCAAGTTAAATTCCAATTCAATAAAGTGTTATCAGATATTATACAATAGAATGTTATCAAATATTATGTATTATATATTATTCTCTATATTAAGTTCATATACCAGAGTTAATTATATTTTACCCCTAATAAATCATTACCATATCAAATCAAAGTTGTTTAAAGCTAACAACCAACTCTAGAATTTCTCACTCTATATATACCTTTATCCTATAATGTATATTAATATTTAAGGTTCCAATTAATCTGAGACAACCTTATTTAACAGACCTTAAAATTTTTGTATATTCAAGAGACTCTAATCAGTAAACCCTAATAACTATAATAAGCAGTTTGCTTTTACACCTGTATTTATAACTATTATAGAAAGAAAGGAAAGACCAAGAGAAAAAGGGAGAGAGAGAAAGAGTGCGGGAGGAAAAGGGTCTTTTCAATTTTGGGGAATCACTAGACACGTATCTGTGGGATTAGATCCATAAAAAAACAAGTCTGAGTTGGGGCTGGCGTTTTAGTCTTATAGTCTTTCCTCCTGGGTGCACCAAAGGAGCAGGGAGAGGAAGTGCTGACTAATTGCTGTCAGCGCTCAGCGATCAATCTTTACCAGGCTTCCGTCTGTCTCTTCCTTCTTCTTCTTCCCTCTTCTTCTTCCCTTCTGCCAGCAATTGTCAGTCCACAGTCACTTTGGGCATCCGCCTCAGATCGATCACTTTAGAAATCAGTTTTGTAGGCAATGATGCTAAAAGGAAGAGGACCTTGCATTTAAAAGTCAGTGCGTAGCTATCTCACTCTCTACAGCTCGGTCTGGCCTCCTTCGCAGCTATAGCCCTCTCCTAGTCTTCTAGTCTTCTCAGGCGCTGATCCCAGATGGCAATCCACTCCCGAGCTTCTTAAATTTCCCACTGCCTTCTTCTCTCCTCAACAATCTTCTTCCAAATGCTCCAATCCACACTTTCACTTTAAGTGTTGAGCCATTCTATCCGCGTTTATCCCCCTTTCACTTTTCAAACTGCTTTTCTAGCCGCTTGTCTCCAGCTTCCCAGAACTGTTACTCACAATGAAACTGGGAGAGTCAGACCGATCTCTTTCACGGCTTTTGTAGTCCTTCTGCCCTTTTCTGCTTGGATCTTTCAGGCTGTCACTTTTTGCTTTGTCAGTTCAGTGACAGACCGGACTTTGGAGCCGCCATTAGCTGGCAGCTGGATCAATCGCGCTGGTCTCAGAGGCACTTCCTTCATTGCTGGGGAGTTGCCTTCCCCAAACAGCAACCCGGGGGTCCTCTATTCTGGCACGAAGCTCTACAGGTTTTGTGTATCCACTGGGGATCCCTCCAAACACAAGAAGAGGTGTTCGAAAGCCACAGCTGGGCTTCTCCACCTCTGGACGTCCCTGTCCTGCCACCGGAAGTCCGGGACAACAGCTCATTCACAAAGGAACTACACAGGTAGTCCTTGACTTATGCCCACCACCAAGCACAGCATTTATGTTGCTAGGCAAGACAGTTGTTAAGTGAGTTTTGCCCCATTTTACAACATTTCTTGCCACAGCTGTTAAGTGAGACGCTGCGCTTGTTTAGTTCATAACATGGTGGTTAAGTGAATCTGGCTGGCCCACTGACTTTGCTTGACAGAGAGTCTCAAAGGGGGATCACATGGCCCTGGGACCCTGCAACATACCAGTTGCCCTGCATCTGAATTTTGATCATGTGACCTTGCAGATGCTGCAACAGTTGTAAGTGTGAAAAATGGTCATAAGTCACCTTTTTCAGCGCTGTTGTAATTTCAAATGGCCACTAAATGAACTGTTGTAAGTCGAAGATTACCTGTAGTCTAGACAAATTTGGGAAAAAGGGGCGAGGGGCATATGGATGAAGACTAGGAATGATACAAACTGCAAGGCTCACCAATGAGAGGAGACCAGTATACAAACAAGCAGAAGTAGTTAGGCAGAGGAGATGTTCCACAACTTTTAATGACAAATAGCTTCATTGGCTTCATTTCAGAACTTGACTGTCCTGGCGCTGCGAAGATAAAGTTCTGGGCCTGTGTCCAAACCACAACAAGATCTGCTTCTCAGGTTTAATTATATATGCTAAAATTACTCCTTCTTAAACTAGGCAACATGCAATCAGCCATCAACTAATGTCTTGCTGGCAGTTTGCCACGTTGCAGCACATCACGTACTAATAGTGTGAGGAAATGAGTTTTCATGGGTTCTTTAAGGAACATGGAGATACTTTAGTTTACTTTATTGTCATTGCACCTCATACAATGAAATCAAACACCATCTTCAGCGCACATCATGACCATGACCATGAAAATAAAAACAAACACACATCCTTCACCCTTCACACATTGAACCGGAAATCCCCAACACTACACCAACATTGCACTATACAGCAGAATTCAAAAGAGCTACTGCCCTGGGATAGAAGCCGTTTTTCAGGCTATTTGTCCTTGTTTTATTATTCTGTACCATCTGCCAGATGGTAATAGTTCAAGAAATGGATTCCCAGGATGAGATGGATGTTTGAGAATGTTTTGAGCTTTCTTAAGGCAGTGGGAGCTATAAAGCTCTTCCAAAGAGAGGAGAGGGCAACCAATGATCTTCTGGGCAATGACATTAACCCTCTGGAGTGCTTTCCTATCTGCCACTGTGCAATTGGCAAACCATACAGAGGTGCAGTATGTTAAAATGCTCTCTATGGTGCAGTGGTAGAAAGTCACCAGCAGTTTCTCATTCAGTTGTTTTCTGAGAAGCCTCAGGTAGTATAATTTCTGCTGGGCCCTTTTTAAAAAAAATTTTTTTATTGGTTTTTAAAAACAAATATAAACAAACAAAATATAAAAACATCAAGCTATCTTCCACATGTGTACATACAGTGTGCCGGTTGGTATAGAAATTGTTTTGTGCTTCCATTTCGTAGCCTTCAATTACGATTACATTGCATATCATCTCATATTTTCAATCAAAAATTAAATACCTTAGTATCATTATTAATCAATCATTTGACTATACTTTTATTCATTCATGTTTTAAAAGATAATCATACTTTACTTAGTTTATTTTATAACAGTTCATATTATCATCCCAAATCTATCCTTTATATATTTATTATTTTCTAGAAGTCTACATATTTCATTACTGTATTTTATTGTCTAACCATTGATAGAAAAGATCCCAAATTTTATAAAATTGTTTATCCTCTTGTTCTCTCATTTCAAATGTCAATCTACTCATTCTAGCACATTCCAATATTTTCTTAATGATTTCCTCCTGTGATGGTATTTTCTCATTTTTCCAGTTTTTAGCAAATACAATCCCAGCCGCTGTTACATTTACAATCAGGTATTCCAAGTCTTTACTATATATTTCAGGTAAAATTCCCAATAAAAATATCTCTGGTTTCAAGTCTATATGTTTTTTGGTCATTTTTTCCAACCACATGTGGCTTCCAGGTTGCCAGGCTTCGGCGACAGCAGGGATTTGCATTTCCTCGTGATCCCTGCTGTGCTCGCCGTCTTGGTGCCTCCGATCCAGATGGATTTGGAGGATAAGGCTGCCCTGTAGAGGCAGCCGAAGATAGGGAGGATCTGGGAAGGGGTTTGGGGGTGTCGCAGACCCCCTCCTCACCCAGCTTAACCTCCTTTTCTCAAGGCGGTGTAGCGGCGGTCAGATGGCCGCCACAAAGAAGCTGGCAGCTGGAAAAGATTGTGCTGGAGGAAGGAGGAGAAGGAAGATTTAAACCGTGAAAGTCTTGGCTGTACCGGGAAAATAACAGCTTCTAAAACCCTGGAGTGGAATTGTTTATTGCCTGAAAGATACATTGTATCCCTAAGAAGAGAGACAGCAGCGGAGAAAGCTACCAAGGGAAACCTTTTTTTTTTTCTACTCACTCTCCCACCCCACAGAAGCATCAAATGTAGAACTGGAAAATGCATTGGGCACCGAAGATATTTTAACCTGGAAATTATCAGAGAAAGGACTTTGTACTTAACATCCTCAGAAATTGGAAAGCCCGCATTGGAGGTATAGATTTCTGAGCGTTTAAAGGGAAATTGTTGCTCTTAGTGGGGGGAGAGGAAAAAAACTTTTTGGAGCAGAGCCTGAAAAAGGAGGAGACTACCTAGAATTTTAAAGAAAGATACATTTTAATGGGAACCTTCTGATCAATCAGTAACCCCATAAAGAGAAATTGAAGAGGGTTAAAAAAAAGTATTGAAAGAAACAGTTATTTGGACTTTTTAGTGACTTTGGAATTTTTTTGGAATTACCCTTGATTAAAAATACTTGGGTGGTTGTTTTTGAAGAAATCTTTCTCTTCAGGATGGCATTGCTTTTGGATGAATTAAAAACTCAATACCAAAAATTTAAGAAAGAAGAGCAAGATGGAAAAGATTCTTTGGGCACTCTCTTTCAATTTTTAGAAATGGCGGTACGCACTTATGAAAAATTGACTACGCAGCAGGATGATTGGAACAAAGAAGAAGAAGAAGCCATTTTGGATGAGCAATGGGTTCACTTTGGGGAGGAGGAGGAAGAGGAAAAGAAAAAGGGGATTTTAAGCGTGGAGAAAACAATCCAAAAAGAGAAAAATGAGATGAAAGCTGGATATAAGGTTAGAAAACAACAGAAAGTGAGTAAGCAGAAGAAGAAAAGGGGAGAGGAGAGACAAGGGGATAAAAAAGGCAAGGAGAAAAACAAACAAGTGAGGGGAGGGGATGAAAAACCTTAATGCTGGGAAGCAAGACTCTAAGAAACAAAATCTATTTAGAGACAATGGGTAAATTTAAATGAAAAAGGGATTCTGGAAGGTACATAAAAGTGTGATTTTCTATGTGTATTCAGAGTAGAATGTGTATTAGTATGTATGATTTGCTCTTTTATAGTATTCCTGGTGGGTTATAGGCTTACATTTTGTAATTTTAGCCTATTTGCTTTTCTCATAAAGTTTTTTTGTGTGTGTGTGTGTGTAATTTTAGAATGTACTAACCAGAATCTCAATATAATTTAAGTGTTATATTAAGTATTGTGAAGTTAGGGAAAAGAGTTAAAGGTGTTATTCCAATTACTTTACAGGAGAGTATATTTAAAGAAAAAAGATGAAAGGATAACTGTAAAAGAACAGACAAAAAATGTTAAGTACTATGGATTGTATTGAGATAAGATAAACAAAATATAATTAAGAAATATAAAAGAGGGAAGAAGTTATACAGAAAATTGAAAATGGTAATAAGATATGGATTGACATATAAAGTAAATATTGTTTTTGAATTTGTGTCTGTGCGAAGAGTTTTAACCCGGGATTAAGCAGCTTTCAGAAATGAGGTTTTTTGTGTTCTATGTTATGTATGTTTTGTCTATTGTTTTTTTTTTTAAAGGCAAAAATTTTGATTAGTAAGAAATATAATCTGGACAACAGAATGAAAAGGAGAAATTGGGATAGGATATGAAGATGAGCAGATAATGTAACTGCACATATTACATTTGGCACGTTTTATTGGTTCTTCCAGAAAGATTTTTTATGTTAATATGCCTTGACTGTTTGTATGTTTTGTAAAGTTAACAAAATTTGTTTTTTTTTTTTAAAAAAAACAAAAACAAAAATCAAAATAAGTCAGAGGAAAATAGAAGTGTGATGATTGAATAGCAGATAAACTAGAAAAATAACGTTATTGAATAAGAGTAAATGAGATAAATTAGAAAAATGTGATATAAAATAATGTTTTACCTGCTTTGTAAAGATCTATGATGGAAAGCGGGTTTTTTTTAGTGTTTAATGATGTTTTGTCTTGTTTGTTTCTTGTTAAAATTAATAAAATTTGTTTCAAAAAAAAAATTACGATTACATTGCATATAATCTCATATTTTCAATCAAAAATTAAATACCTTAGTATCATTATTAATTAATCATTTGACTATACTTTTATTCATTCATGTTTTAAAAGATAATTATACTTTACTCAGTTTATTTTATAACAGTTCATATTATCATCCCAAATCTATCCTAAAATCATTTTGTAGATATAATAAGAAAGAAGTACATCTTTATATATTTATTATTTTCTAAAAGTCTACATATTTCATTACTGTATTTTATTGTCTAACCATTGATAGAAAAAATCCCAAATTTTATAAAATTGTTTATCCTCTTGTTCTCTCATTTCAAATGTCAATCTACTCATTTCAGCACATTCCAATATTTTCTTAATGATTTCCTCCTGTGATGGTATTTTCTCATTTTTCCAGTTTTTAGCAAATACAATCCCAGCCGCTGTTACATTTACAATCAGGTATTTCAAGTCTTTACTATATATTTCAGGTAAAATAAAAATATCTCTGGTTTCAAGTCTATATGTTTTTTTGTCATTTTTTCCAACCACATGTGGATTTTAGTCCAGTATTTTTTAGCATCCGCACAAGTCCACCACATGTCTGATGACATTTCCAACATCTTTTGGATTTATTCTTGAACATTCTTGCTATTCTTGTTGGGGGAAAATGCCACCTGTAAAACATCTTGTACAAATTTTCTTTATATGCTATGGACATTGTCATTTTATAATTTTGAGACCACAATTTTTGCAATTTCCCTAAATCAATCCCATATACAAAATTCTTCCCCCAAGCAATTATAGTTTCATTAACTTCTTCTTCTTCTAATTTAATTTCTAATAAATATCCATACAGTTTTTTATCGCCTTTTCATCAGTACCTGTCAACATCTTACCAAAATCAGTCAATTTACCATAGAAACCTTCCATTTTAGAATCTTTATCATACCTTGAATGTATTTGCGCATATGAAAACCAATTCATCTTTATACCTTGTTCCTCTAGCTTTTGTATAGATTTGAGTTCACCCTTTTCATTCAATATTTTACTGTTGTGGTTGAAAGGATCGATCCTGTTGGGAGTTTTGACTCTGATGACTGTTAGATCGTGGATTGACGTCAGAACCAGGAAACGTTAATCTGAAGGGCAAGCCAGTTACTTAGCACGTTGCCTTAATGGGTATAAAAGGACACAGCTGAGCTGGTGCATTTCGCCAGGAACAAAATAACTATTTTGAATGAGGACGTTACAGCAAAGAGCTCTCTGTTTGTTTGAATTTCGAAGGGGAGTCCTAACCGTTTCTGCCAGTCGTTATCTTGTTATTTCTTTCAGTTTGATTTGATTATGAAACGGCTGCTTTCTGTTTTGTTTGTTTGAATTTCGAAGAGGAGTCCTAACAGTTTATGCCAGCCATTATCTTGTTATTTCTTTCAGTTTGATTTGATTGTGAAACGGCTGCTTTCTGTGTGTTTGAATTTCCAAGAGGAGACATAACATTATTGTTCCTGGCACCAAACAAACCATCTTTCAAGCAAGATGGATTTAAATCAACTGCAGTGTTTGATGAGTCGGAAGAATACGTTTGAAGTGGCTTTGTGAGTTATGGACAATTCTGATTAGCCTGATAGGTTCCGGGAAGTCTGCCAAAGACTGGACAACTGTGCTAATTTATTCCTTTTGAATTCGGTTTTGTTTCTGTTTGAATATTTTGAATTTTGAAACCTTGTCTTCTCATCTAAGAATATAGGTGAGACATAACATTTTTGCTTCCAAGTCCAAACAAACCATCTTCAAATCGAGATGGATACAACTCAACTGCAGCATTTGGTGGAGCAGCAACAGCAACAAATAAACCAGCTGTTACAAAGTAACCAGACCCTCCAAAACCAGGTAACCCAGTTGCTGAATCATATTTCAAGCTTGCAAATTCCTGCTGCTCCTTCAACCCCTCCCTTGAGGAAAAGCCCGGTATCCATGCCGGAGAAATTTTCAGGACAAATGGACATGTTTCCGGCATTTCTGGGGCAGTGTCAATTATTTATGTCCTTGAGGCCTGAAGACTTTCCAAATGACCGGGCTAAGACAGGATTTATTCTTAGCCTTTTGTCCGGGCAGGCTGCCAAATGGGCTACTCCCTTGTTAACTCAAGATAGCCATTTACTGGATAATTTTCAGGGTTTTCTGCAACAAATGAGGGTTATGTTTGAAAACCCAATTAAAAGTCAAACTGTGGATAGACGTTTATGGGACATTAATCAGGGGAAACGTTCCCTGCAGGAATACGTTGCAGAATTTCGTTTGCTGTGTATGGATTCTAACTGGAACGAACCAGCTCATATGGCTGCATTCCAGGAAGGCTTGTCTGATGCCATCAAAGATGAGCTGGTCCATGCAGAGCGGGCTTTAACTTTGGATGCATTGATAATTCAGTGCTTACAGATTGAAGCCCGTTTACAACAGCATGGAAGCAGACGGCCCGTTGTGGAACCACCTTCTCTTTTTCGTTCACAAGCTACAGTTAAGACAGAGGAGCCGATGGAGTTGGGAGCACTCCGCCCTCGCTTAACGGCGCGAGAACGTTCGAGAAGGTTTCAGGAAGGCTTGTGCCTTTATTGCGGGGGTCTGGGACATTTTGTTAATTTCTGCAAACGGAGAGGGACCCGCAGACCCGTACCTGAAACCACTCTTGACTCATCGGGAAAACAGGGTAGACCTGACCTTAAGGAGGCCCTAGGTCGGGCACGTTTCACATCTAGGCCCAGCACTGAACCTGTTACAGATACTACAGTGGTTGGAATTTATGATTCACGATGGCTGAAAGGACGGTTTCAGTACTTTGTGGGGAGATTAGAAAATGAAACGGAGATTCGTTATTGGCAGGATGTGTCCAAGGTACATGCCCCAGACCTTATTCGAAGATATCAAGCACAATTCCCTTCAAAACCACATCCTGATCGTTAGACTCGGGGGAAGGGCCCTGCGGTGGGGGATAGTGTTGTGATTGGAAGGATCGATCCTGTTGGGAGTTTTGACTCTGATGACTGTTAGATCGTGGATTGACATCAGAACCAGGAAACGTTAATCTGAAGGGCAAGCCAGTTACTTAGCACGTTGCCTTAATGGGTATAAAAGGACACAGCTGAGCTGGTGCATTTCGCCAGGAACAAAATAACTATTTTGAATGAGGACATTACAGCAAAGAGCTCTCTGTTTGTTTGAATTTCGAAGGGGAGTCCTAACAGTTTCTGCCAGTCGTTATCTTGTTATTTCTTTCAGTTTGATTTGATTATGAAACGGCTGCTTTCTGTTTTGTTTGTTTGAATTTCGAAGAGGAGTCCTAACAGTTTATGCCAGCTATTATCTTGTTATTTCTTTCAGTTTGATTTGATTGTGAAACGGCTGCTTTCTGTTTGTTTGTTTGAATTTCCAAGAGGAGACATAACATTTTACCTTATCTAACTGTTTGTTCCTTTTTGTATATTATAGGATAAGAAACTGCTTCAATAGTCAATAACCAGACTGGAATTTTCAAATAACATTGTCTTTTAATCTTCTCCCAGTTTAACCACAGAGACTCATGTATATAATGTCTTCTAAAATACCCCTGTGTTTTAGTTCCTTTATACCATAAAAAGCATGCCACCCCAACAACAAATCATGTCCTTCTAATGTCAACAATCTAGTATTTCTTAGTGTTATCCATTCCTTACCCCACATCAGATTTGTAGCTTGATAATACAACTCCCAATTAGGCAAACCAAATCTTCCTCTAATTCTAGCATCTTGCAAAAGTTTTAACTTTATTCTCGCTTTCTTACCTTGCCATATATATTTCAACACAATTTTATTTAGATCTTCAAAGTAATCTTTTCCAAGCCTAATTGGAATTGTTTGAAACAAATATAAAATTCTGGGTAATATATTCATCTTGATTGTTGAAATTCTCCCTATTAGTGACAGCTGTAAATTTTCCCATTTCGGCAGATCTAGCGCTATCTGCTGTTTAAGTTTGATATAATTATTCTCTTTTAATGTACTACATCTTGCTGTCAAATATATCCCCAAGTACTTGATCTTATTCGTGACCTGAATTTTCAATAGGTCTGCCAGTTCTTCCTTTTGTCTTAATAGCATATTCTTTGTCAAGTTCTTCATCTTATCTTTATTTATTTTCAAACCAGCCACCTTTCCATATGTCTCTATCTTTTCTATCAATGTTGATGCTGTTTCTAAAGGGTCTTCTAAGATGAAAACTAGATCATCTGCAAATGCTTGCAGCTTAAATTCTTCCTTTTAGATTTTCATTCCTTTTATATTCTTTTCATCTCTAATATTTCTGTTTAGCACTTCCAAAGTTAACACAAACAACAAAGGTGATAGTGGGCACCCTCGTCTTGTTCCTTTTCTTATATTGATAGAGTCTGTCAGTTCTCCCTCTATCATTACCTTTGCTGTTTGCTTATAGTATATAGCTTCTATGGCTTGAATAAATTTTCTAGCAAAATCCATCTGTTCCAACAGTAATAATGATGAATCGCCAATTCACATTATCAAATGCCTTCTGTGCATCTAAAAATATCAGGGCCTTTTGTTTTTCAGGATGTGCCTCGTAGTATTCCAAGGTGTTCAAGATTACTCTCATATTGTCTTTAATTTGTCTCTTTGGCAGAAATCCATTTTGATCAGGATGGATAAAATTATTTAAATATTTTTTTAAGTCTTTCTGCCAATATTGAAGCAAAAATTTTATAATCTGCATTTAGTAGAGAAATGGGTCTATAGTTCTTAATTTGTAATGGATCGGCCTCCTCTTTTGGAATAAGTGTAATATAGGCTTCTGATCATGATTTAGGTATCTTCTTCTTTAACATAAGTTCATTCATAACTTCTAACAATGGAAGATTCAACGATTCTTGCAATGTTCTGTAAAATTCTGCTGGAAGTCCATCTGGGCCTGGTGCCTTTCCATTATTTTGCTTCTGGAGTGCTTCAGTTAACTCCATCATCCTTATATTGCTTTCTAACATAGTTTCAATCTCTTTAGGTATCTGGGGTAAATTAGCATTCTGTAGGTACTGTTTAACTCTTTCCTCATCAATATTCTCTTGCATATATAATTTCCCATAAAAGTCTCGAATGATTTCCTTCTTCTCTTTACTACCATAGGAAACTTGGCCTTGGTCATCTATTAATTGCAATATTTTCCTTGATTCTTTCTCCTTTCTCAATTTGTATGCTAACCATCTACCTGGTTTGTTTGCGTCTTCAAAGTAGTTCTGTTTAGCACCTCTAATTTTCGGTGCTAATTCTTCATTTTCTTTTCTTTTTTTTTTTTTAAATATAGTTTATTAATTTTTACAATTAAAACCAGTCACAATACATACACAAATAAGCAAAAGAAAGAAAGAAAGAAAAAAAAGAAGAGAGAAGAGGAAGAGAGGGAAAGAATTTTAAGAAAAGAAAGAAAGAAAGAGGTTACAGGATTAAAAGTATTCTTATTTTAACAGTTTGCAAGATCTTCTTTTGTTTTCATCACCTTAACTTGTGTCATATAACCACACCTGTTTTTAACTTATATCGTTACCTCGTTATTATGTATTGATACTTTTCTTTTATGCCTTATAATATATTATTTATCTTTGGTCAATCCAATTATACCAACAATTCCAGCTATCATAGTATAGTGAAGTGTCTTTATTTTTTAGCGCCAAAGTCAATTTATCCATTTCTGTGCATTTTGAGATTTTTTCAATAATCATTTCTTCTGATGGAATTTGATGTTGTTTCCAATGTTGAGCGAAGGCTAATCTGGCCGCTGTTAAAATGTGTATTGTTATGTATTTGGTTTTTTTGGAAATTTGCTTATCAAAAATCCCTAGTAGGAAGGACTCTGGTTTGTATTCGATCTGC